>NC_046380.1:43601573-43884073 GCF_011125445.2 Fundulus heteroclitus
AACAGTCTCTCAGTTTGTACATCTATAAAAAGGTCTGTAAAAAATATATTAAAAAAAACATTTTAGTTCAATGATGATCAAATACAACTTAAGCTATTTCCTTTGTGTAAATAACAAGTAAAGGTACCTGACTTTATAAGGGTCCGTTTCCTGCTATCTAAAGTATTTTCATCGGTTTAACATTTAATGTATTAAAAATAATAACTAGCCTTTAGGAAACAGAAAAAAAAAACATACGAAATTAAAATACAGGAGATTGAAGATTTCGTTTCAAAAGACTGAATCATGTCTGTCAAACAGAATTTGTCTTTATTCTGTCCTGGTCAGACGTTTCTTCGACTCACAAAACGTAGGTTAACTAGGTTGTATCTCAGAAACTTAACGTTTTAAGACACTTTCAAACAAAATATCAACAGTTTCGAACATCAAACCAAGAAAATGATCGCATTCACGAATCTCAAATTCAGGGTTTGGATATGTTGTCAATGTGGCTCTTACCTGTCGAGAGTTGCAGACGCGGTGATTTCAGGTACCCAACCGTATGCCCGTCGCTGGCAGCCCTGGACTGTTGCTGCTCTTATCAGAGGGGTGATGGGGCGGAGCCTCATTCATTCAGGTCGCTCGGCTTGAAAATGTGCTTATTGTATGAAGGTTATTTTGTTCCAGAAGTATTTGTGCCTTGTAAGCATAGATTTGAAGTTGTAGAGAGAGTTTCATTCCAAGTTTTGTATTTGTGGAATAAAAAAAAAAAATGACAAGTACATATTTTTTTTTACACCGGTTCAAATAATTTTTTATATTTTTTTTCCTCCACACAAATACAAATCAATAAATACAACTGCACAAATCTGCTGCTGTGAGTCACAAATTCAACGTTACAAGCAGGGGTGGACTGGGACAAAAAATCGGCCCTGGCATTTTGGATTAGACTGGCCCACCACATTTTTTTGTGTACTGAATGTGTATACCAACTGTGCAATACCAACTGTGCAATACCTTGAGGCCAGGTTAATGGAAATTAGTGAGAGTGGACACTTAAAATACTTCCAAAATCTTAATTTATTAACACTGTAAAATGTAAACTCCACCACAGCACAGCAACAATTCTTAGATCAGAGAGAGAGAGAGAAAGAGAGGGTCACTCACACATATTATCACGTTACATCATTTAAGAAGTTATTGTAAGTTGCTCATCAGATCTATTCAGTCTTCCAGATACTGTAGGGTAACATTGGACTAATGTGCACTCACTGTGTAAAAAAGGATGCCAATAACAAAATGAACCAGAGTAATGCCTCACTTGTCATCATGGAAAGAAAGAAAATATATAATAAACAATATTAATATTAATACTCTAGCATTTGTAGTATTTAATTTATCTAATTTAATCAATTTTTTTTAATATTAATTTTTTTATAATTTTCTTATCATATTTTCTATTTTTCATTTAATTTTTTGTGAATAACTTGGTGGCGCTTCATAATGAAGCCGGTGAGGCCAGCGAGCTTGGCCTCCCCTGGGATTGCGCAATCCCATGTTAACTGCGCTGACTTCCATTCTGTGAATGCATCTTCCTGTCTCTAGATCATAAATTAAATTGTTCAAACAGTTATGAACTGATTTTCCACAATTTAATATATGTGGATTACGAATTGTGTTTTGGTCATCAAACTGTGTGCAGATAACATGTTTTTGTGGTGCTGGCCGATCATAAACAGCAAAGAACTGGTTGTAGGTGAGGCCGGCAGTTCCTTGACCGCTAGGCAGGGGGCGCTCAAGGGGCACCGCTCGTGATCCCCAAATAGTAGAGTCAAAACAAGTTATTGATGTTTTATTAGCGAGTTTTGCTAAACAAGTAAAGCACTAAAAAGACTCTAAACATACAGCTGGAACAGGACTGATCAGGGAAGGCTTTCCTCCCTGGCAGTGAGCTCCATTGAGACTGAGAGACTTTTAAAACTGAAGAAGATAAAGAGAACTTTTACCTGAAAGTGACCGATATTTTTGTTCAGAAAGAGCGCAGCTGTACTTCATTTATAAGTAGAGGTAAGACAGCGATAATTATTCATGTTTGTTTTTGCAATGAAATGTGCGTAATGTGGGTTATAGTTTTAGAATGTGTTACAAATGCAGAATCCATCATAACTCATAAACTGTTACCAATCAAATGACAATTTTTTTTCATCAACGAACCAACATTTTCCATGTATCTTGGTGAATTTATTTGGCTCAATCAGTCTCCTTCAGCACTTTGCAACGAGTCTACTCTGTAGAGTGTATATATTTGTAAATCTGACTCTGATGACGTCAGTGCCTCACCAGCTAGGAACCCTACCGCACGTCACTGACTACAACCACCACCACCACCACCATATTTTTACATCAGAACACCGGAGCAGATGAAGGGCCTGCTGTTAGGAACATGTCAGTCAGTTGTGACACATTTCGCAGCATCCGTTTGAAGAACTCGTTTCTTTTTTTCGTGCAGTTTCTCTGCGCCTCCCTTGCGTTTCTTATCCATTACTATTGTTGACACCGCTGCACAATGTTCCACATGGAGCGTGAAGGTGTTTTTCTACTTTTTGATTGGCCTAGCCCTTTAGACTGTCAGGGATGATAACTAATGGGCTGCAGTAGCCTGTGGTAAGGGCCGGATGATCGGAACAGACTCTTGCGCTGCTGATTTTATTTTTCTTCATGCATTATGCAAATATAACGAGGCAGATATATAAAATAATAATAATAATACATATTATTATATACATGTCGGTTCTGCCGGCCCAAACAGCACGTCGGCCCACCGGGAAAATGCCCGGTACGCCCGATTACCAGTCCATGCCTGGTTACAAGTTACGCCTTCATTTTACTTTTGACACAAATGTATGAGGTAAGATCACTGTCTAAATAGACTTGTACATAAAAGGATAGTTGTGTCCATATTAGTCAGAAGTTGTGCATAACAAACATTTGTAAACTCATAATAATTGAAAATCGCATTCAAAAGATACAACATACAGTTTATATGCATCACATCAGTTTTGCATCAGTAGTGAAACCCTTCAACAGTTTGAACGGATATTTCAGGCACTGTCACTTCATTTACAGGCTTTGGGCAGATTTGCACACTCTTGAAAAATGTCCAATTTTTCACAGGTGTTACATTTACAGTCTTTGGCAGGGCATGATTTATCGTGGCTTTGTGGGTCTGCAGAACCACATCTATAGAACGTGATAGCTCCGTCATTCTTCTGAGCGGTTTTGGCTTTTGGCTTGCGCGCCTTCTTTTGTACGTGAACGGCAAGCAACAGGCTTAGTTTCACTGACCGCTATGGCCTTTGCATCGGCTATGGCAGCTTCAGTGCGCCTAGCTATTTGCAATGCTTTGTCCAACATCAAATCTTTCTCCATTAACAGTCTTTCACGTATGCGGGGGTTAGTTGTTTTCTCTACAATCTGATCCCGTAGCATTTCATCCTCCATCCCTCCAAATTGACATTGTTTCACGAGCTCTCGTAATGCTGCGACATACAAATCAGTTGACTCACCCACAGCTTGTGCTCGTTGCCTAAAACGGTATCTTTCAGCGACAACGTTCAATTTGGGGCTGAAGTATTTTTCCAAAGCCTGTACTGATCCATCGTAATCATCACTTTCGAGTGGTAAGGTGCTGTAGATTCGGTTACCCTTCGTTCCCAGGCAGTGAATAAGCAGGGCCCTCTTCCTTCCTCGCAGCAGAAAAAACCGTCGCCCCCAATAGACCCTTTTCACGGTGACGTCATGCAACTTCCGTTCTGCGGTGAAGCAGGGTATCTTTATTTCAGCTTTCTCTCCGCGAGGGTATCTTTATTTCCGCTTTCTCTTCTATGTGTTTTTACATAGGGAATTCACACAGTCCCCTCACCAATCTACCTAAATTTCATTTGGGAGACGTGCACAGACTGGCACAAAAGCTTTTGGCCACAACCAGCCTCCAAACTCGACAAAGATTACAAGTTCTTTGTGGAACAATACCTTTTCGATTATGAAGGTAAGAGCTTTGTCTTCTTAGCCAGACCTCTCAACTTTTATTCAAAAGTTAAGAGTGAGATTATGCTAATTTTGGGGGCGTGGCTTGTTTGGGGCGGGGCTAACTGGACCCTGGAAGAGCCGGTGGAGTCTCAACTCCATCTCATTTAGACATGTATTACTTTTGTTAAAACGAGAAAGAGACGTATTAATACCTTATTGTTCAGTTAATGGATTAAAACATAAAAAAACACACAATTGTTCAAATAATACTGAATAAAATTAAGTAGTTTTAAGTTATTCACCGAATTATTACACTGTTACACATTAATCTATGGGTTTGTTTATCATTATCATCATAGATCTATAACCTGATTGGTGAATCAGGCTGAGTTTCATCAAGTCTTTGTGGTTAACATTACCCCTCAGCAGCAACACTAAAGCACACAGAGGTTCCCGCTGCGTCTTTATGCACGATCCAGCTGCTGATGTCTCCCTCTTTTCAGCTCAATGCACTTCTAGACTGTTACAGTTTATAACCAGCCCGTTGCCAAAAAACGCACCCCCCTGCTGTTTCATTGAAATATACACTTGCAGTTGATGTAACATTTTCTACGTGTTTACACATGTGTTCTGAACTACTAGTGTGAATTTCAGGTGTGGGGAGAATTTTTAGATTAAAAACATAGGGGGATGCCTTTTTTGGCAGCATCCCCTGCTATCTCAGAGGAGTTGACACTTGTATGACTGTATTCCTGTATATCCATCTGTAATTAAAGGACAAGGGTCAGCAAATGCAAATTCTGCCCTGTAAAACAATTACAGCGCAATTGTTGCTCTATGATCTGAAGCCCCATTTGGAGCTTTTAAACAGGCTTTGAAAAACTTTGATAATTTGCTGCTGTAATATTATAGATTTTTCAGAATAAAAAGCTAGCAGATGTGCAGAATCAAAACATAACAGAAATACAATTATAGAGCATTCAGTATTGTAAGAAAGCCCACATTGTTTCTGGATAAATACATTATTGTATGAGTTAAGTTATATTCCGTTTTATGCCTCTTTCCTTGTAAGTTTGAAATGTCCCATGCACCTGAATGCACCATAGCTTTCTGACGCTCACGAATGCATCCCACTGGTCTATGAACGCTGTGCTGTTTACTGTAGAAGCAGTCTGATCTTCCGTTTAAGACAAAGCTTTGCAGTTTCAAAACTCACGTCGGCTCTCACGGTTTATTGTTGTGTGTGAATGACAAGAGACCACAACAAATAAATCAGCCGTACCTCGGATAAAAACTTTGGATTTAATGTTGTTCATAACACCCGTACTTTTGTAAACGAATCTGCCAAATACACACAGTTTTTTTTTCACACTAGAAGTACATTTAAACGTTTTTATATAATTAATATAAGAACAAGTCGCTCCGTTGGTCGTATTTTAATTCGTTTTCCGTCGATATTCATTTGTACAGAGCGAGGCGCGCTCCCGCGACAGGGGATGCATATCTCAGGTAGGCATGCACACCGGCTCACTTTCACCACTGTGATTCTGCACATCTGCTAGCTTTTTATTCTGAAAAATCTATAATATTACAGCAGCAAATTATCAAAGTTTTTCAAAAGCCTGTTTAAAAGCTCCAAATGGAGCTTCAGATCATACAGCAACAATTGTGCTGTCATTGTTTTACAGGGCAGAATTTGCATTTGCATCACCCTCCATCCCATCAAACCTTCAATAAAGACTTTCATTTTAAGTCCCGTGTGTGTGGTTCTGGGTTCATCCATAGACAAATTGTGACGATTAGACTAAGACAACTTTATTTGTAATTTTTATGCACAGAGTGTGAATAGAATGAAATTTCATTTGCATACGGCTTGAGAATTACAGTAAACTACAGGATAAAGTGCAGCAGTGATTTAACAGTAAACAATTGAAATGTAAACAATGCAGGAGAAAGATACAGTGTGCGATCACAGTGTACAGGTCACTATTTTTAAAAACCATTTGTATGTGCAGAAATTAATTCATTTCTCAGATTAATTTCCTTTCATTAACAAATTGATTTTGACAGCTCTAATAAAAATGTATGTGGTGACTCACTGAAATTATCTTGGGAAAAGCTAAATAAACTTATAACTCAATTATCTTTAAGAAATAAGATGGAGTTTAATTTGTTAAAGACCACTTGCAGAAACGTAGGTCTCCTCGGAAGAGAAGTGCTGACTGCAGACGTAAGTGCTGCCGCGAAGGATTCTAAAATTTGGCCCCTCGTCTCTTCTTATTGCCGTCACCCAACAGGCACGAGTCTCAGCATCAGCCGGGAAGTCGTGAACACTGAGATATGGAAAGTTTTTTTTGTTGTTCGAACACTGTGGGACACTGCAGTAGCAGTTTCTCTGTGATTGTGCCATGCTTGGTGGATATGATGCTGCTGAGAGATGGACACAAGGAGGACAAGGGAAGAAATAATAGATTAATTATAATACTTTTAAAAACCTTTATTTAACCAGATAAACTCCCATTGAGATTAAGATCTCTTTTTCAAAGGTTGATCTGACTAAGAGGTCAGCAGCACATGTCATTACTAATACAGTATAAAAAAACAAATTCAGGCTTCTACTTAAAATATACAGTATTTTGCACAAAAACTAAGAAAAAAGTGCATTAATATAAGTGCAAATAATATTATGAAGAAAATTCATAATAATACACAGGAAATTTAGAAACAGAAGTACTGTCCAATAGACCCACGGCAATTTTTTTTGGAATGAACAAAAATATTCAAATGGAATAAGATCTTTTTAATTCAGTGACTGCAATTATATATAACAGGTCACCATGATCAAGTAAGGGGAACAATGTAGCAGATAAATGTCTCTTTTTTCACAAGAACAAGATTTATTTATATAATAGCAAAGCTACAGTAATCATTTTATAACATCTACATCAGATTAATGATAGGTAAAGTAAGCTAACAAGCTGCTGCATGTTAACTTTGATCTTCATGTTACTGTTCCAATCAAAGCATCTATATCACAGCAATGATCGCTACCAATACGAAGGGGGAAAAAAGATAGTCAATAAGACACGTTTAATATTGTGCTTTCAGTCTTACCTAATGAAATCGCGCTGATTTCTGATAGGTAAAAGTTTGGTAAGGTAAGCTAACAAGCTGCTGCATGTTAGCTTTGATCTATATGTTACTGTCCCCGATCAAAGCATCTATATAACAGCAATGATCGCTACAAATACTAAGGAAAATAAAGATAGTCAATGCGACACGCTTAATATTGTGGTCTCAGTCTTACCTTATGTAATTGCGCTGATAATCAGTGAAACAAGTCTTCACCTCCCAAATTTTCTATGTAAAAGTATGTACCAGATGTAAAGATACCCTGCTCCGCTTCAAAACGGAAGTTGAGTGACGTCATGTGAATAGGGTCTATGGCAAGAAAGTAGTTGTCGAACAACTTCTTCCACGTAGCAAATGGAAGTTTAGGTTCACCTGGGCAATCCAGGAACACGGCAGGCGGTTGCAAGGAGAGAAGAGCCATCACGTCTCCACTACTACTCTCGTCGCCAATTTGTTGTGGTTTTAGCTCGTCTTCAGACTCGGAAGAAGACATGAACACACACGCAGTCAGGAGCGGAGGGCCGCAGCCTCTTTATTCTTCTTCTCTTCCGCATCTCCTTACTTACAGTAATCAATGCAGTTAGAAACACAATGCATACAAGGCTAACAGACACAACAATGAGCCACTCTAACTATAAGCTTTGTCAAAAAGGAAAGTCCCAAGAGCCAGCTTCTAGTGGAGGAGTTCAAGTATCTTGGGGTCTTGTTCACGAATGAGGGGAAGATGGAGCGGGAGATCGACAGGCGGATTGGTGTGGCGTCTGCTGTGAAGCGGGCGCTGTACCGGTCCGTTGTGGTGAAGAGAGAGCTGAGCCAAAAGGCCAAGCTCTCGATTTACCAGTCGATCTACGTTCCTACCCTCATCTATGGTCAGGAGCTTTGGGTTGTGACCGAAAGAACGAGATCCCGGATACAAGCGGCCGAAATGAGTTTTCTCCATAGTGTGTCTGGGCTCACCCTTAGAGATAGGGTGAGGAGCTCAGTCATCCAGGGAGGACTCAGAGTAGAGCGCTGCTCCTTCACATTGAGAGGAGCCAGTTGAGGTGGCTCGGGCATCTGGTTAGGATGCCTTCTGGACGCATCCCTGGTGAGGTGTTCTGGGCACGTCCCACCGGGAGGAGGCCCAGGGGAAGACCCAGGACACGCTGGAGAGACTATGTTTTCTCTGCTGGCCTGGGAACACCTTGGGATTCCCCCCGGAGGAGGTGGCCCAAGTGGCTGGGGAGAGGGACGTCTGGGCCTCCCTACTGAAGCTGCTACCCCCGCGACTCGACCCAGGATAAGCGGAGGACGATGGATAGATGGATGGAAAAAGGAACGTTTTAAGATTAGTTTTAAAAGTAGACAGGGTGTCTGCCTCACGGAACAAAACTGGGAGTTGGTTCCACAGGAGAAGAGCCTAATAGCTAAAAGATCTGCCTACCATTCTGGTTTTAGAGACTTTAGGATAAACCAGAAGACCTGCAGTCTGAGATCAAAGTGCTCTGTTAGAACCATAAGGGGTAACCAGAGCTCTGATATATGATGGAGCTTGATTATTAAGGACGTTATACATTAGAAGAAGAATTTTAAATTCTATTTTTGATTTAACAATAAGCCAGTGAAGGAAGGCTAAAATTGGAGAAATATGATCCCTCTTGTTGATTTTCATCAGAACCCCTTCTGCAGCATTTTGGATCAGTTGAAGACTTAAACTGCATTTTGTGGACTTCCTGATAGTAGTAAATAATTACAATAGTCCAGCCTTGAAGTAACAAATGCATGGACTAGTTTTTCAGCATTACTCCTGGACAGAATGTTTCTAATTTAGAAGGTGAAAAAAGGAAACTCTGGAAACCTTTTTAATATAGGTTTTCAATGACCTGTCTTGGTCAAAAATAGCACCAAGATTTTTGACTTTATTACCAGATGCCACATGTGGAATATTGCTTAAGTAATATTTGACCTGCCTGGTTAAAAGGTTAAAATAAAATTTATTTGGTTTAAAACGGGTTGATTTACGTTGTCTATACAAACCGTCTTTTATCTTGAAAACCGGAAGTTATCGTGACGGTAAAAGGAAGTGATATGTAGGAAGAGAGATGGTGTTTTTTCCCTCGCTCACTGATGCACAGAGCGCAAGTCTACTCTCGTGTTGGTTGAAAAAAAAAAGAAAGAAAAGAGTACGTAGAGCGTTGAAGAAACACGTTTATTGCTGTTTTTCCTTTTTTAAGTTAAACTTCTTGGTAAGCTGGCACACATGTTCTTATTTAATGTGTTGGAACTGCTCCTAGCAGATAAGCTAACTTATTGTTTCGGTTTTTGCACATTTTCAGTTTTTGAAAGAATGTTTTGTGTTTAAAAAGCATTTATTTGATAATTTAACAAGTACATTCATAGTGATAAGCACTGCATAAATAAAAAGTGGAGCAAAAGAGATTGAAACTTTAAAGGAACTAGTCACACTTGCAAATTGTGACTGCAGCCAAAATACAAAGGTATTTTGGGATAAATTTTTAATTTTAAGTTATTTAAAATGGAAACTAAACAGCTAAGCTGTGATTTGTGTTACATTTTGTTTATTTACAATCTAAAATCCTCTTTAGAAGGGTTTTCATAAGAACTGCTGGTTACACATTATACTGTAAAAAGTAATGTGTTCGCTAGTGATGGGTCCGGCAACACCGATGCGTCGGCGCATGTGTCGGTGTCATAGAGCGAAACCCGTGTCGATGTGTGTACACAGACATATATACGTATATATATATATACTCTTATATTATGTCTATTTGTGTGTATTGCTACGGAAAAGTCACGTGACCGATAAAGGAACTGTTTCGGTCACGTGACCAATACAGCACCTGTTTCGAACTGGCTGACGCGCCAAACTGTTTCTGTTCCCTCTAAGCTGCACGCGTGTGCATTCGCGCACAGCAGCGCGCACAGCAAAGCTTATGCTGCGCAGTAAAGAAAATCCAAGCTGAACTGTAAACAAAATAACGGTTAATAATGGTTAATTTTTAACCATTTTGCCACTCTGGTGTGACGGTGTTGTACCACAGTCTCGCTCTGTGAGCGCAAGGTGCTGATCGGAGCGCACCACTGATGAATGGGTTGGGCAGACGCCTTTTTGGATGGGCGGGTTGTGTTGTGCGTCTTTGTTCTGAGCGTCGTTTCAGAAAAAACGGCTGATCTACACTGAGTAGAACGCTGCTACTCTGAGTAGTTCTTCCTCCCTTTGTCATACCCAGCATGTCCGATTTCAGAACAGATGATATCAGTCAGGTAACTAAACACAGCGCCCGATCAACCATTTGTAAAAAATAAAAAAGCCAGTCCACAAGCATCCTCCTTCACATTATTTATTGACTGTATCTAAAAAAAATCAAATATATGTTTAATTCAGATGAAAATATAAAATAATACAATGCAACATACAATGATTTAAATTGTATTGTGTATACTTAGTCATCAAATCAGTGTCAGTTAACTCTGTCAACCAGGTTGCCTGTAGGGGTTTTTAATGTCCAGCAGGTGTCAGTATTCAGTGACACAGTATCGGCACAGTATCAATACAGTTTGCCAATGTGTCGAAACGTTTCATGACGCCTCATCGACCCATCACTAGTGTTCGCCATATGTAAGTGAATTCATTGGTAAAATGTTATATTTCATTTTATTGTACATTTTATTTGTTAGAATTACATTTTGGCAACAATGGAGATTATATTTTGGAAATAACTCTAGTTAACCGATGTTAACTCCTGTTGGTTATTATTCCAACTGAGAATTTGAATTTCTGTTGTACAACACATTTAAATGATTATTTAATAATTTTTCTGAGCTTTAAGCAATTGCATATTGGAAAATTTGGACTATAAAACCTGTTTTGTTAATACAGGTCAGGTCTTTTGACTACGTAGAAATTGATGAATCCAGCCTTAATGTCCAACGAGGTTGATGAAAACTGATCCATTAATGGCGAGCCTTCCCAGTCGGATCGTGAGCTCTACAACATCATTCACCAGGGGTCCGTTCTTCGTACGTCGCTAACTCAGTTAGCTGGATTTCATTGTTGACGATTTGGCATGATCTTGGATCGTTTGGTTCTTCGAAACTCATCCCGGACTTGCTGTCATAGCAACATGTGCGCAAAGTTGAGCCTGCTCCCGAGCAGGTTTATTTCATGTAAACAGGATTAGATCGCAGCAGAGGAGATAGGGAAGTCTGTGTCTAGCCAGTGCACTTGGACCACCTAGTGGCAGAGGAAGGGACAGAATTGTGGAACACCATTTTTTTATGTTCAATAAAACACGAAACAAATAATGCTTTGTTCCTGTCGTTTTATTTAAACAATTATTTATAAAGAAAAGTCAGCAAGTCATCTTTTGCCTGCAGTAAGAGATAGTTATGTAAAGTCAGTAATACTACTATGTGCAAAATGGTGTATTAGAATTTACTCTGAAGGTCCTTTTGAAGCAACTAGATCTCTAGTGCAGTTTTTCTCTTTTTCACGTTGTGGAGTTCAATTTCTCCTCTTAATTTTTTTTTTTTTTTTTCAGGTCAAAATACTTTTTCTTTTGTTGAAGATGTCGTTAATATAGGGAACAGATGGCACCTTGAGTCATTTTGTGAAAAAAAAAGAAAAAGGGTTAAACATGTAAAAGTAAAAAGAACCCGATTTTTTTTCAACCTTCTTATTGGTGGCTGTTAAAAACAGACAAACACATAATTAAACAGTGGCTTTTAAAAAAGTGGAAGAAGTTGTTTTTTAAAATACAGTATAATTAAAGGCTATCATTTTGTAGAATATTCTTGTACTTCACTTTTTTCCCCATGTTCTAGTGGCTCCCATGGAGGCTCTGACATAAAAGAACAAAGTACTTATGAAATTATTAAAATACAAAAAATATATACTGTAGAAAGTGATAGAAACATCTATCATGGACAGTATTTATAATTTAATTTGTCTGCTGCTGTTTCCCAGCCCTCTCTCCTGGCTTTAGCAGTCTTTGAGGTGTTCCCTGTCGTTTTAATTGACTTAAATTCGGCATAACCTTCTTTTAAAAGCTCTTGTTCTGCTGGGAGAAAAACTGTGGGCGTTCTTTGGCCATGCTGAACAGCCAATAGTAGCGCTGCTGATCATTGTTTCTACTATCGATACATTTCCCCTTTTAAACAAATGCATGAACGCGCAGTTGTCTCAGATAACTCAATCCAGTGATACTAATCGTAAACAGCAGGTGTGTTCGAAGAACCCAATTAGCCGGATCATGATTAGCCGGATGAAATCATCTTGGATGTCTCATTTGATCTCGGATGTTTTAAGCAACGTACGAAGAACGGACCCCAGATTCTGTGGTAGGATTCTGTCAGTTCGTTGACAGACATCAAGAGAACCTACTTTGGATACAATCCCTGACTTGACTTATTCCCCTGACTGACTGACTAACGAACTTGAACAATTATTGAAGTTTGAAGCTACAAATTCCAGAAGAACATTCTCCAGAAGGACATTTTATTTTCTTAGTTTTATTTTGGGCCCATAGGTATTGTTGTTTTTGTATTGTACACTTTTAAATATCTGCTACTACAGGTACTATTAACTACAAATACTTGTGTCCATCACTTATTGCTATCTTCTCAGCTCCTATGAACCTAGAGCGTTAGACGTGTACATACCCTGAAATGGGTTACAAATACTTTAGCAATATTTCCAATTGATAAAGTGTTACTGTTACAGTATTTCTTTTGGGTGTTTATCCACCAATTTAACTGTCAAACGTTCATAAAAGCTGTTTTAATGCAAGAAACGAAACCCTTAAACACATGAAATAACAATTAACTTTAAAGAACTAAAAAGGTTTTGTTAACTTTTGACATAAAGCTGGATTACCAGCTAGTAAGATACCTTTGATTAAATCGGTATACTAATGTTTAAACCAGGGGTGTCAAACGTACGGCCCGTGGGCCGAATCCGGCCCACTGAACGCTTTAGTCCAGTCTGGTGGCCCAATGCATTTTCATTATTCAACGGCTGTACCTCCTCGCTGCATCGACCGATTTTCACCTGATTTTTTGTGAGTCGTGGGGGAGTGCTGCCCAACGCGTTCGTGTGAATCGCCTGGTGGACGGGCCGGAAAAATGCGTGACAACTTCTGTGGTGGCTGGCGACCGGCGGTGCGCGAACCCCTGCGGTGGCCAATAGGCCAGAGCGGCGCTTGGCTGCGAGGGCCGATCATCACTGCTTGCGGTTTTAATTTATCTTAGCATGGCAAACAAACTTCTTACATCATACATCTGAAGTGTAGATAACAGCTTCTCCTTACCAACATCCTCTCAGACAACTAATTATTTCCCTAACAAGAGTGAGTTGTCAATGTTTAAATGTGCAGTAAACCTTAATACATGAGGAGCATGGAGGACCCAATACTGTACTTTGAGTTTAGTGACACCAAAACTGATCTGATACATGAGTGGTTGTCCATTTCATCATTGAAATGAGAACATATTAATGTACTATTGGTATATACCAGTAAGACCATTAAACAACAGCAGATTTAAACTTTAAAATATGTAAAGGCCTATATCAACAGATTAAATCATTTTTACTTTTTTGGTGTACCAAATTACCCGTGTAATGATGAAATATGTTGTGGACTAAATCCCTGGTGATGAGAATGTCTAGCTCTGCCACTGGTTTGTACTCATTTACTAATGGACAGTGTGGAAACCTTTGCACAATAAAACCAATGTAAATGGTGTTCCTCGGTTTTATTTGTCTTTATTCTAATTCTAGAAGTAGAAATTGTGAAATAAATAGCACTATTATTATGTGGAATCCTTATTAGTCTAAACAAAATATAGCAGTTGTTTAGGTGGCATCTAGTGTTCTTATACTGTATATTATGTAAAATAAATTACACGTGCTATTAATGCCTGAACTGCCTCAAAGGGTCGACAATCAATGAAAGCAACAATAACAACGAAATATGGTAAAAAGGAAACCCTCACCTTTTCTTTTTCATGGCTGTGGCTAAGAATCTGAATTTTTAATAGCCTACAGTCTTTGCTTTTCCATCTTTCCAGCAGTCTTCAGAACTCCTGCCTGGCACAGAATATTTAGTTTTATAAAAGTGATAGAATTATTATTACTATGTCTACATATTTTATGTTATTTACTATTTTCATTTCATTTATCATATACATTTACTCTTTACTACTAAGAAGTTTTAAGGTTTTAGATCTCTCTCTTATATTTGCAGAAGGCCTGCAGAAAGCAGAGAAATATTTTGTGACTATGATAAGTGTTTTTTTTAACTCTATTCAGCCATCTGAAAAAACAAAATAGGATAACGGCGTCCTGATAATAGGCCGTGTAATTCGAGGCAGGGCGGCAGAGTCCTACAAAATTAAAGTCTGCATTGTGTGTTTGTGTGTATGACTGGAAAATTAAATACCACTAGGTATTTTCTTTTCATTTAAAAACAGTGGGATTGGAATTAACAAGCCTTTGTGGAGGTGTAGCAAGAATTCTCCACTCGAAAAAGTTGAAGTGAGAATTACCACAACAGGTATTTTATTGTTACCCCACGGTGTAAAAATTCCAGCCTATAGAATGTTGAAACAGCTACAGAGTAAAGACTGGAAATTCATTGAACAGCAGGACCCTGATAAAATAAAACCTTTAGCTTCATGGGTAAAAGAATACAATGCGGGTTTAAGGGGTGATTCAACAAACAAAAATAGCTAAAATTCCAGGAAGGTATTATTAATAAATGAAGAGATATTTTGGATTAATTTTCTGTAGTGTTAAAAAAGACGATACATTTGAACGTACTTGTGGACCAGCTCAACTATGACAGATGCGGGAGGGGGAGTGATAGATCATGTAGCCTAATCTTGATTTATTTATCATTTATTATTATTGTGACATCAGTGTTCACAAAATGAATAATGCATGGTCTTTCAACAATTTCAAGTAAATAATATAACAATATAAGAAAAATTTATTTTTGAAGCATGTGTCATGTGATAGGAATGTGCTAACAGAGAGATTTAGTCTCTTTTTAGACATTCTCAGATGCGAGTGAATACCAAAACGGTGCTGCAGTGACATGAGGGCTGATCCATGGGACAAAAGAGAAAAGTTGATGTCATTGACTTCAGCCTGATCCAGTTTTGAGTTTTATTTTGTCAGAGGCAAAGTTTGATTTATTTTTTAAATTATTTTATTTATTTTATGTTTGTCATGTTAGAGGGAACACAGCGGTTAAAATGTTTGTGACTGCTTTGCTGTAATTTCTTTTCAACCTATGGAGCGTTTCTTTGGCAAAAAATGCTGGCAGAATTCATTCTGTTTTTCAGTTGCGAGAACTGGAGGATGGACTCTTGAAGGGAAGGAGAATGTTGTGCTAAAGTCAGACATTGGACTGAAAATGGACAATGAAGGACTATGACCAAAGCATTGGACAACCTTCGACAACAAACACAGATGAGTTCTGCAGACACGACTTCATGCATTTCACTTCAGATTTTCTTGTACACAATTAAAACAAAACACACATTACGAAACACATTAAGATTATGTAAAGGTGAAAACTTTTAAAGAAGCAACTTGATGGAATCATAGAGCAACCTAATAAATTAAGTGGGTATTATATCAACAGTTGAATAAATAAAAGAATTAATTAGTTTTCACTATATAAGCAGAGTAACCTGAACTTTTAAATTAAAATTTAATTAAATGAACATCTTAGAGTATGCAGATTTCTGCCAATCCGGCAGGCATCAATAAAACAGTAACAAAAGGTTACTGGCTAAAATGGATAAGGTTGCAATAAAATTAGCATAATGACACATCCTACTAACTAACATGGGTAAATTTAGGATTAAAGCATCAGTGTACAATGGTTACAATATTTATGGAGATTTAATATCTCTCGACTAGAACAAATAACTCAATAGTTCTTTTAACTGGTTGTTAAAACATCCTAAGGGGAAAAACACATAACACTGAGTTTTAGCTAACTGTTAACCTGAGGGCTTTTAGATCAGGATAATTTAATGGTTATCGTCTTACATACAGAAAAGAAGTAAGATTAATTTAATTAGATTAAATTATGGGGACATTTTGGATCTGGTCAGGATTGCTGGGAGGCTGTGATGATAAAAGGGTAACAGCTTGAAGATGTATCAGTGAATGAAGGTTTTCTCTGAAGAACATCAAAGCAGCAAAAGACATACCCCATTGGAACTCCTGTTGTGTAAAGAACATCTTGAACGGGACGTAAGGTGAGATCCTTACAACGAGAGACGTTCCACACAGGGGGGGTGTGGAGACCCCTGGGGCATGGCACCCAGGACGAGCTGCTGTGGTCTGGCCCTGTTGTAAACTTGACACAGCTGGTGGAACCAGGTTGGAACCAAAGGAGACAATGACGTTGTCCCACAGGTTACCTGACACCTAACACTGACTGTAAAGGGTTCTGGGTTTTCAGAGTTGCTGAAAACAGAAAGCTTCAGAGAACCCTTAACCTTTCCTGGCCAGGCACTCACAACACATAGATCAGATTACCGATGACTAGACAAATAGGAACGCAGAGACACGTTCATACAATAACTTCTTAATCAAAGTCATTAATCCTCAGTTAAATAGAGACAAATAATCACATGTATGGTTTACTTTATTTTAAGATTAAATTGGGAACTAATTCTGATTTGCTTAAGTAGCTTTAGTTGTTCAACAATGTAAGAACATTTTCAAAAAGCTCTCCTGCTCACTGCTTTGTTTTGTAGAACCTTGGCATCCTTGAAGAGTTACAGAATGGTATAAATATTTTGTCTTCTCTGTGCAGAAAAAAAAAGGAGAGAGAGAGGGAAAAGCTTTCACATGGAAAGGCTTCCTTTTTCTCAGTTGGGGTTTTAAAATAAAACGGGAAATGACATGAAACGAATATGTTGATGAAATTATGTTGCAGAGAACTTCAACTGTCACACAATGAAAGTTAAGGCAAACATTGGATGCATTCTGTTAAGAATTATTAGGAAACTACTGCAAACACATTTGAACTTAAAGATTACTCTTTTAACTAATAATAAATTGCATAATTCTGGGAGCTAAATAATTGTGCACGGAAATATCTTGAATGTGAAAGTGCTTGGAGGATGTTTTTAAATACATGACACATGAATGTTTTTTTTTTTTATAAGAACACTAATTACACCTTGTTTCTGTTCCCCAATAGAAACAAGCTCTCGTGTCTGCAGACCATCTTCACAAAGTGTTTTATTAGAGAGAAATGCAAAATAAAATGCTCAGTGCCCATCCAGAACTGAACTCTTATTACCATCCAGCTCAATCGTCCAGCCTGCGAGGAGGAAACAAGAAGAGGACTGGGGATGAAGAAGCCAGAGAACTCTGATTTCTTATTCTTCAACGGTAGGAGTTGCCTGAAGAGACCCTAAGCGCGATTAGATTAATTTCTGCCTTGTGCCTGAAAGGCCTGAAGGCTTTCTTAACTTTGCGTTCTTGACGTTTTGGACTCTTCTCATATTGTGTTACTGTTTGTTTAACTGCTCTTTTCTACTGAATTACTTGTTTGATTTTTGGGTGTTAAGACATCTACACTGTGATGTTGCATTATGTTCAATATGATTTTATGGTAAAGAATGGAAACTGTTTGCTTCAGACACACAAAGACCTACGGTTTATACGTTTTTTTTGCTTTGATATAGGAAGAACCAGGGTCTGATTGGCTCTAAAGATCCTTTAATCTTAGCTGGTAATGGTACTTCTCGCTCAGATTGGCCGAGAGCGGGATTTCACCTGGGGTCAAATCAGTTTTTATCATCTTTTAGATAGGATGAATTTTTCTGATGACAAAGACCCAGCCTGCCCTCTGATGCCCCTCAGTGGTACTCCTGGATTTGTAAGGTATGAAAGTGATGGATGATTGTCCATGGGAATGGTAAATGGAGAACCAAGTAAGGGGTTTTACAGGGTGGGGGAAGAGTAGACGGATTCGACCTTGGTTACTGAACAGTTTTTTCTTATCTAGTCTAATGTAAAATTCAAATAATGTGCGCATAGGGACCTAAAACAGGCCTTACTTAATTAGATGAACCCTAAATTGTAAATAAAAGCTAAACCTTTCTTCTTGTGTGATGCAACTCTATGAAGCATTCATGTTGATCTGTACTAAAAGTTACAGCACTGCCTGGTTCCAACACGGGAACCTTCAATGTTGTGGAAAATATTATTCAGCTATACGGAATCTCATTGTTGTCTCTCCTTCTTGTGTTGTTAATGAATGTTTTAGGTGTTTCAACCTGACAAAAAGAGATTAGGTTTTTGCTGATAAATGCATTATACTTCAGAATTAGATGCTATTTTGAGATGCTAACGTTGGTTACTTACATTTCTCAAGTTCCACAAATTCAAAAAAAGTCTCTCCTGCTTCTTTACAGATCTAGACTGAGCTCTGGATGAACAGAGCTGTGAACGGATCATCCGCAGCCCAGATGGGTTTTGTTATTTTTGTTTTATTTGTTACAAACATTTGTTGGTTCTTCTGCAGCGACTCTCCTACTATTTCCACGGGAACCTCTGGGCTCCTCTGCATCATCTGCACCTTGTGACTGCATCTCTGCATAAGTGTTATCTTACTTATGAGAAAAAATAGGAGACAGGAAACATTGATATCAAGCTAACTGGTAGCCACACTGCCCCGCTCTGGCCGAACGCAGAGAACAAAGAGGCTCCGCCTTTATTGATTTTTATAAACACGTACGTAACCTTCCGCTCTACAAAGTAGTGCCAAAACATATACAACAGTGGCAAGCATCATACTCAACACCCCCACTTGATGGTGCCACAGACTTCAGCCATAACACTGTTCTCCAAACATATAAGAACAAAATTTTCCAATCTTGGCTCTTGTGGCAGATTTTGTGAACACATCTGCGACCATGTTTTCTGTTGGACAATAAGCCAAAACAATTTTGCCCTGCAAAACGTTTGATCTTATGAAGTGGTATTTAATGTCCACATGCTTGCTCCTCTGGCGATTCACAGGGTTCTTCGCAGTGCTCTCAACTCTCACGCATTGACCGTGTGACACACGCATTTCACTAACTTCACACGCTCACACGCAACACATGGCATTTCACACGCAAACATGGCATTTCTCACGCATAAAAATCACAAAGCCCGTCAGGGCAGCGGACGATAAAAACTCCGCCTTCTGCTGAGATGTTTCAGCTTCTTTCACAGCTTGTGGCCATCAGTAATTCCTGCTGCAGTTCATGTTAACAGAGCAGCAGGAAGAGTGATCAGAGTTATGAATAATTTTAGTCTTAACAGTGGTGAAAGTGAGCCGGTAAGGTCCTGTACCGCGTACACAGGAGGGGAGGGGGCGAGGGGAGAGCTGCTGCCAGATGACCGATTCATTCAGAACCAGTCATGGCTGCACGCTGGATCATAAAACAGTTCTGCTAACCAGATGCAGTTTAAAACGCCACTTGGTCTGTTTATACGTTTCGTTTTTATTAATTCTGCATTTTTTAACTACATGCACCGTATTTCTGTGCCTCCGCGCTTGCTCCCCCCCTGCTTTTCCCTCGGAGCAGGTGCTTTTATCACCGTTCACCATTCAAAACGTGAATCACTACGTTTAATTCCCTCACATCGGTAGCAACGTGTGCCAGTTAAAGTCAATAGGAGAGTTAGTAGCTGTGTTTCGCTGTTTTGTTTTTAACAACATAGAATCAGTGGCGCTTCGGTGGGCTGCTGCCTCGCGCTTTAATTCAGGTGCGCACTTTTAAGCGTCATTTTAAAGAACTTGTAACATCAGGGGCTTCATCTCAGATCTGTTAGTACCCCTGTTCCCTTTATAGAAGCACTTTACAGTATTTAGTTATGCATTTCCCCCGCAGCGCAACAACGGGGGTAAAATCCGCCCACCTCACCGCACCGCCGCACTGACGAGAGCAATAGAAATTTGTCTGGTCAGCGCGGCGACTGACTGAGAAACCTGTCACTGTGAAAGGTGATGAGAATGTTATAAACTGTAACAGTCTAGAAGTGCATTGAGCTGAAAAGAGGGAGACATCAGCAGCTGGATCGTGCGTAAAGACGCAGCGCGAACCTCTGTGTGCTTCAGTGTTGCTGCTGAGGGTAAAATGTTGACGATAAAGGCTTGATGAAACTCAGCCTGATCCACCAATCAGGTTATAGATTTACAATGATAAACAACCCATAGATGAATGTGTAACAGTGTAATAATTCGGTCAATAATTTAAAACTACTTAATTTTATTCAGTATTATTTGAACAATTGTGTATTTTTTATGTTTTAATCCATTAACTGAACACTAAAGTATTAATACGTCTCGTTCTCTTTTTAACAAAAGTAATACATGTCTACTTCATTGTCTGGTGGGATAAAAATGAGATGGAGTTGACGCCACCGGCTCTTCCAGGGTCCAGTTAGCCCCGCCCCCAAACAAGCCCCGCCCCCAAACAAGCCCCCCCCCCCCCCCCAAAATTAGCATAATCTCACTCTTAACTTTTGATAAAAGTTGAGAGGTCTGTTCTTCGCAAGGCGTATTGTCCCTTGGTTGTCTTCAAACACCTTTGCTGTTTGTTCAAAACTGTGGTCCATGTCCTTTAGTAGTTGGGATAGATAGAGCGCTTCTTGGATAGTAGCTGCTAATGCTACATACTCAGCCTCACATGTTGACAATGAAACTGTTTTCTGTTTCTTTGTTTTCCATGAAACAACAGCTCCACTTGAACTCAGACTAAAACAGTAGCCTGTAGTGCTCTTTCTGTCAAGAACATCGTTGGCCCAGTCGGCATCAGAGTACCCTATCAGCTTGAGTTCAGTGTCACTCTTATTATAACACAACTCATAGTTCTTAGTCCCTTGTAAGTATCTGTACACATGTTTTAAAGCTGTCATATGTTTCTCTCTAGGATCAGACATATGTTGCGACAGTCTGCTTACAATCCAGCTTATATCAGGCCTGGTGCAGGTCATGACGTAGATGAGGCTGCCCAGCATTTCTCTGTATTTTCTTTCGTCAGTTTGTTCACCTTCTGGAACCAGATCACATTTGATTTCACTAGGAGTGGCTCTGGGGACTTCCGGTTATGGCGTTGGGCTAGGTGGTCGCATAGCAGAGAGCTCCCGACCGAAAGTGTCAATACTAATAGTTGGACAATAATAAAATACTGCTTTGAGCACAAACATTCAGCCACTCTTGTGTTGAAACCGATTTAGCGACTAATATGCCGTCAAACAAGCCTCCTAAACCTCCGAAGACGACTACAAAGTTGGACGCCCCTTCTAGCCCAGCACGAGCAACAGATGCCGAGGCCAGTGGTAACTTGGCTAACTCCAGTGGAATCATCACTGCTATCGAAGCGATGAAACAAGATTTTGCGTCGAGATTTGATGCTCTTTTTGGCGCCATTCAAGGAGTACGAGGCGAGCTGAAAGAATTATCAGGACGCACGACAGAAGCCGAGGAGAGAATTAGCAGTAATGAAGACGAAATCACGTCCCTACGAGGTCAGTCTCAAACAATGAAAGCGACGTTGGAAGAGTTGACGCGAAAAGTGGATGATTTGGAAAACCGGGCTCGTCGTTCAAATCTTAGACTGGTTGGCCTCCCTGAAGGAAAAGAAGGGACTGATATGTGTGCTTTTCTTGAGAACATGATTCCCGAAGTGCTTGGTGAGTTCCCAAGGCCCTTACTTATCGAAAGGGCTCATCGAATAGGCAGCATGCAGGTGCAGTCTGACAACGAGCGAACCCCGGTACGTCCGAGAGTGATTATAATGAAGTTTTTAAACTATGCTGATAAGGAACGGGTCATGAGAGCTGCGAGAGATGCAGGCGAGATCAAATACGAGGAGAAGAGGATTATGTTTTTTCCTGACATCTCTGCTAACCTGCGCAAACGGCGGCAGGTCTTTGATCCGGTGAAAAAGCAAC
Source organism: Fundulus heteroclitus (assembly GCF_011125445.2). Lineage (NCBI taxonomy): Eukaryota > Metazoa > Chordata > Actinopteri > Cyprinodontiformes > Fundulidae > Fundulus > Fundulus heteroclitus. The sequence goes on from NC_046380.1 coordinate 43,623,694, forward strand.
TGGCCGCCCTCTCCTACCCGACACTCCGCTTCGGTGTCATTCACCCTGCCACACTGCTCATCACCTTCCAGAAAAGACGACACAAGTTCGACAACGCATCGGAGGCAGAGAGGTTTGTCCAGCGGCTGATGGACACTGAGCGAGCTGACACGGAACAAGTTGATACTAGCGAAATGGCTGAATCAAACGTGGAGTAACCCCTTTTTGATGACTGTGCTGGCCATTTAAGGTAACAACAAAATGGACGATATAAGCGTTGTATAGCAGTACTCTTCAACTATCTGGCTAAATATGCTCTAAAACTTTTAAAGTTTGGTTGCACTTTTGGTGGGGCTCTGTGGAGCTCAACAGGTATGCTGTTCCTCACTGTATTTTGTGTATGGGTGGACCAGTTAACCTCCATAACCTGGCTCCACTATGGAGTCATTGAGAATATTCTTTGTGGGAGGGTTGTGTGTATTTCATTTGGGGAAATGCACAGGTTCAAGTTCATATTTTTCAGGTTCATAGGCACAGTTTATTTTTTGTGTGTATGTTTTTGTTTTTCTTCTCCCATCTCCCTTTGGCTCATTAGTCACTCTAGCAATAGGCCCACTACTTTCATATGAGGGATAAAGCGGTTTAGAAAATGGATGGATGGATATAATATTTCTACATGTCTTCTAAACTACAATTTACCTCCTGGAATGTAAGAGGTTTAAAAAAGCTGGTGAAGTTAAAACAAGTCATGAGTAGAATTAAACAAATCCAGGCTAAGATAGTGTTTCTCCAAGAGACCCACTTGACCCCTGATGATGTAATTAGAGTTAGAAGACGATGGCCTGGCCATGTCTTTTCTGCCTCATTCAGTTCACACGCACGTGGGGTAATAACTCTGATTCATAAGTCTGTGCCTTTTCAACTTATTAATGTGGCTGAAGATACATTTGGTAGATACATCATAGTTCAGTGTGAAATCCTGTCACAAAAATTAAACCTAGTCAACCTATATGGCCCCAATGATGATAACCCTTCTTTTTTCAGACACTTATTCTTAACCTTGGCTGAACTACCTGGTAGTTATATTATAGGTGGGGATTTCAATTGTGTTCTTCAACCTAAAAAAGACCGGTCTACAGGGATGGATGCCTCTCATAACCAGACCAGAAAGGAGATATTTTACTTTATAAAAGAACTCAATCTTATTGACATATGGAGAAAAGCTCACCCTGATAAGTCAATATATTCTTGCTATTCGAGCACTTATCAGGCCTTTTCTAGAATAGATTTTTTTTTTAGTCTCTGCCAATTTGACATCCTTAATTTCAGACAGCTGGTATGATAGTATAGTAATATCGGATCATGCCTCTGTTTCACTCAATTTAATTGCACCCAAAGCTTTTCTTTGGCCCACTAGATGGCGCCTCCAATCATTTTGGCTGAAGGATCCAGATTTTTTGAATTGTATCGGGGCACAAATTGATTGTTACTTTGAAATGAATACTCATCAAACGTCTGCTGCTGTACGTTGGGATGCCTTTAAAGCATTCTTGAGAGGTCAGATGATAAGCTACACTAGCTTTAAACATAAAAGTTGGAAGAAAGAGATGGAACAATTAGAACAAAATATTAAAAACATTCAAACAGATTATTTTAGAAACCCCTCTGAGGCATTATTTAAAGAACTGAATGAAAATAGAGCTAAGTATAATGTGCTGTCAATAAACAAGGCAACCAAAAGCCTAATGAAACTGAAACAATCTTACTATGAGCAAGGTGAAAAAGCCAGTAAGTTGTTAGCCTGGCGCATTAAACAGTTGGAAACCGAGAGAACAATCAATACAATTACAACTGAAGATGGTGTAGAAACTAGTGACCCACAGGAAATTAATAGAACTTTCAAAACATTTTACGAAGAATTATATCACGCAGACTGCTCATCTGCAACTGCTGTAACACAAAAGGAATTCTTAGATTCATTAAGTTTTGCAACTTTGGATGACGATTCTGTAAAATCCCTAGACCTGGAACTAAGTGCTGAGGATCTATCCCTGGCTATTTCCAGCATGAAGGGAGGGAAAAGTCCTGGACCTGACGGAATTCCTATTGAAATATATAAAATATTTAAGGATAAACTAATATATCCTCTATTGGATATGTATAATGAATCTTTGAATAATGGCTCCCTCCCTCCATCTCTAAACATGGCAGAAATCTCACTCTTGTTAAAACCAGGAAAACCATCCTCCCTGTGTACATCATACAGGCCAATCTCACTTCTTAACAATGATCTTAAAATTCTCTGTAAAGTGTTGGCTAGACGACTTGAAACACTCTTGCCACAGATGGTCCACTGTGACCAGAATGGGTTTGTTCAAGGAAGACAAGGTTTTCATAATATACGAAGAGTGCTTAACATACTCTTTGAAAAATCTGGTTGTCATGACACCGCCATTTTGTCTTTAGATGCCGAGAAGGCTTTTGACAGGGTCTCGTGGCAATACCTATTTGAAGTTATGCAAAGATATGGCATTAAAGGGAAATTTCTTAGTTGGATTAAACTAATATATGCTGATCCACAGGCCATGGTTTTAACCAACGGACTAACTTCCCAGCCTTTCCATCTGTTAAGGGGCACAAGACAAGGCTATCCTTTATCGCCACTGCTATTTACCCTGGCTATTGAACCACTGGCTATGGCTATCTGTAAAGATCCAAAATTAGAGGGCATAAAGGTTGGAGATGTAGAACATCGTATAGCACTTTACGCAGATGACATTCTTTTAGTTTGTTCTAATTTGAAATATACATTCCCCACCTTACTAGAACTGATTAAGTTATTTGGGTCTTTTTCAGGTTATAAGATTAATGATTCTAAATCAGCAATTATGTTCATGAATGAAAATGAGGCACAACATCCTCCAGTACACAGTCCTTTTCTGGTTTCCCCTAAAGGCTTCACTTATCTGGGCATTAAGATTTCTCCAAGCGTTGAAAAGGTTGTTCCTGAAAATTATAATCCAATTGTGGAAAAGGTCACTCAGCTTGTGAACAGATGGACAAAACTCCCTATCTCTATGATAGGACGAGTGAATGTTCTTAAGATGTCAATATTACCTAAGTTTTTATATCTCTTTCAATCAATCCCACTTGCGCCACCATCTTCTTTTTTTCCCTCATTACGAAAGCTTTTTTCTAACTTCATATGGAACAATAGGCGCCCCAGGCTCAGGTTATCACTTTTGTATCTACCATATGATAGAGGTGGACTAAAGCTTCCAAACCTTGAGTGGTATTATTGGGCTGCTCAAATCAGGGCAGGGATGTGTTATTTTGAAAAAACTAATCCTCGTCCTGGATTTCAATTGAATCACATCAAATCAAAATCTCCCCAAACTTATATATGTACTCTGCCAGTAAAAACACACTAATTAGCAAGACAAAAAATCCCTACCTTAAAAATACCATTTCAGTCTGGTTTAAAGTTTGTGCTCATTTAGCCGAGCCTCCACAAGCATTATCACAGTTTTCCCCCATTTATGGCAATAATGACTTTCAACCTGGTAGGTCTGATGCAGGATTTAAATTCTGGGCATCTCAAGGTATAGCTATGGTAGCTGATCTATATGATGATGGATCTGTCTTCATGTCATTTGAAGGACTTCAATCTAAGTACACAATCCCTTCCAAACACTTCTTTAAATACTTGCAACTGAGAAGCTTTATTCTAAGTTGCCAAGGTAGTAGCCTACAACTACCCCCTCTCTCTACTTTAGAAAAAATCATTCTCAATTTCTTACACTCCAGAGGACAGGTGTCTTTATTGTATAACCTCCTTGTGAATAAATCCTCAGAATCATCACATAATATTCTTCAAGCTTGGAAAGCAGACTTGCAGGAGGATATCACAGGGGAAGAATGGTCTGAAGCATATACTTTAGCTCAGTCACAAACCATAAATACAAATTCCAAATTACTACAATACAAATGGTTAAATAGACTATACATAACCCCAGCCAAGCTACATCGATTTAATCCCAATATTCCAGACACTTGTTTTAAATGTAAACATGACAAAGGGTCTCTATTTCATTGTATGTGGGAATGTCCACATTCCTTATCATTTTGGAAGAAAGTGACAGAGGTTGCTAGTCAGATCATTGAGGAAGAGGTGCCCCTTAAACCAAAACTATGCCTACTGCACATCTATCCAGAAGACTTTACCCCCTCTAATAATGTACAACGTCTGCTGAATATTTGTTTTTTGGAGGCTAAGCGCTGTTTGGCCAAAGAATGGAAAACAGAAGTGTCTTGTGTTTTGGCGCAGTGGTTGAAAGGAATGTGCTTTTATTTTGCTTTGGAGAGAATTAGTTATACCACAAAAGGCAAGCTAGAAAAGTTTTGGAAGATTTGGTACATATTTTGTGACTTTCTTGAAAATAATAATATTAAAGTAGAAGGCTGGGATACTGTTGGAATTTGAAATGAGCCCCCCCCCCCCCCCCCCCGTTTCCCTTATTTTACTGTATTCTGTTCTATTATTACTATTATTATTATTACAGCTTTGTTTTTTGTTTTTTTCATTGTATTTCTTTTTATGTATGTATGTATTGTCATGTTCTCTTTCAAGAATCCACAACCTTATCAGTACTTCACGGATTGTTTTTTGTTTGTGTATATTGCATTGAGGCTGAGACATGAATCAGCTAGACATATTACGTAAAGTACTCGAGCATACATTTGCATTGTTTTTGGACTACACAACAAGGACTTTCTATCTTCATGAGACTTTGTACCTTTATTGGGTATAAAGGTGGACTGTTATTAGGTGGACACTTTTATGGAGCTCATGCTTTCAGGGGGACTTTCTATATTATTCCAGTTTGTGCCTGGGGTTTGGGGTTGTTGTTTGTATAAAAGAACAAAACCACAATAAAGAAATGTTTAAAAAAAAAAGGAGTGGCTCTGGGTTTACACTCAGCCATACCAAACCTTTCCAGTATCTTCTCAATATATTTGGACTGGCTCATTTTGATAGAGCCTTCTTTTTGTGTGAAATTGATCCCGATAAAATGTGTGAGATGGCCAAGATCTTTCATTTTAAACTTTCTTTTCAGTTTCTCTTTGACCTCTCTTAAACACGTCTCATTGCTTGCAGCCACAACTATATCATCAACCCACACTAATAAAATCACTTTTCCTTTGTCAGAAAAGTTTGTGTAGATACAATGATCAGCTTGGCTCTGCACAAACTCATTCAATATCAGGAAATCATGGAGCATCATATTCCAGTTCCTCCCAGATTGTTTGAGCCCATAGATAGATTTGTTCAACTTACACACAAGTCACACGCCATTCTGTGATTTAACCTGGAAACCTTCGGGTTGATCCATGTATATTTCATGGTCAATGGGTGCATGTAAGTATGCGGCTTTAACGTCCATCTGGTTAAGTGTAAGGTCATGTTGTGCAGCTAATTGCATCAACATACGTAGTGATGTCAAGTTTGCAGTCGGAGAGAATGTCTCTGAATAGTCAAGTCCTTCTACCTGACTGTATCCCTTCACTACATACCTTGCTTTATATGTCTCATTCCCTTTATCATCCTCCTTGAGAGCATATACCCACCTTCCCCCCACTGTCTGCCTACCCTCTGGTAATGGTAGAAGTGTGAAGGTTGTCAGGATGCAGCGTGAGGGCTGCATGCTGAGCCTCTCTCCCTCTCTCTCGTTAATGCGCAGCCTGATGGGTTCCACCTGTCAGGCTGCAATTAACCCGCAACTGCCTCCACCTGGTCCCACCCCTATTTAAACATACCTCTCTCTGCTCTCGTTGCCGGCCCGTAGTGTTCACTCCCGTTCAGTCTCTGTCTGTTTCATCCTCTGTTGCGCCTCTGTCCAGAGATCCTCCCACGTCTGGTTGCCAGAGTTCCTGCGCCCTCACCTCCAAGAATCCTCTCGGCTGCACGGTGACGTCTTCGGCAACCAGAGACTTTCCCACGTCTGGTTGCCAGAGTTCCAGCGCCCGCTCCTGTCTGCACCTCCAAGAATCCTCTCGGCTGCACGGTGACGTCTTCGGCAACCAGAGACTTTCCCACGTCTGGTTGCCAGAGTTCCAGCGCCCGCGCCTGTCTGCACCTCCAAGAATCCTCTCGGCTGCACAGAAACATCTTCAGCAACCAGAGATTTTCCCACGTCTGGTTGCCAGAGTTCCTGCGCCCGCGCCTTTCTGCACCTCCAAGAATCCACTCAGCTCCACGGTCTTCGGCTCAGCTCAGTTCCACAGTCTTCAGCTCTACGGCTCAGCTCCACGGTCTTCTGCTCTGCAACTCTGCTCCACGGTCTTCAGCTCAGCGACTCTGCTCCACGGTCTTCAGCTCAGCGACTCTGCTTCACGATCTTCAGCTCAGCAACTCCGCTCCACGATCTTCAGTTCAGCAACTCCGCTCCACGATCTTCAGTTCAGCAACTCCGCTCCACGGTCTTCAGCTCTGCAACTCTGCTCCACGGTCTTCAGCTCCTCAGTTCTACGCTCTCCAGTCAGGCTACTCAGCTCAAGCCTTCAAGTCCTCCGCTCCCGAGTCTCCTCCGGGTCAGTCTCCCGTGCTCCTCCTGCCAGCCAGCTTCCGCACCCTTCACCTCCGTCCATAAAGACTCTGGTTCCACTCGTCATTCACTCATCATTCTGTGCAATAAAACTCACTTCAAGAACTAGCTCTGTGTGTGCGTGCTGTGTCCGGGTTCATCCAAAGACAAATCATGACAGTTACGGGCCGGCCCAAAGGATGAACCCGAGCACGCACAGAGCCTAGGTGCGGAAGCTGGTAGGATCCGCCCCGCCTCAGTTCCTGTCTGCGTGCTCAACTTCCTGTCCGTGTCTCAAGGTCCCCGCTCTCAACGTCCTGCGTGTCTCAGTTCCCACCTTAGATCTTAGTTACCTAGTTCAGTTTTATTTTTTCAGATTCTCGTTTTAGTTAGACTTCCAGTTCTCTAGTTGTTGTTTTTGAGTTATTTTGGTCCCGAGTTTTTGAATTACTTAGTATTCTTTGGTTTTACAGTTTTCTAGTGTTCCTCTAGAGTTCTTAAGTTGATTAGATTTTCAGTTTTTTGATAATTTATATAGGTTTGGTTTTTCTAGGAATTTTGTGTTTTGGAATTATTTAGCAGGTTTTTGTTCTCTTTAGAAGTATTTGAGTTTCTGTTTTGCTTTGGGTTTATTTTCTGTTCGGGTCAAGTGTTCTAGGTTTCCCTTTAGGCTTTCGTATTCTGGTCCTGAGTTTTAGTTTTCACCCTAGATTTCCTATCTTTCTCGAGTTTCTATTTTTTAGCTGTAGTTATTTAGTTTTTCTTCAGTTTAGTTGTACCAGCCCTCGTCTCCTTGTTTTACTTGGTTTATTAGTATTAGTTCTGGGTTTCGGTCCCTCTTCTAATTTTCGGGTTTGTTTTGGTTTTTCCGTTAGCCCCTGTAGATCCCCTCGAGCCCTGTCTTAGTCTTGTAGCCCCTGTCCTAGTCTTGTAGCCTCCGTCTTAGTTTCGTAAGCCCCCGTCCTAGTCCTGTAGCCACCGTCTTAGTCTAGTAGTCCCTGTCTTAATAGAGTAGTCCATTGTTTCCCTGGCCTAGTCCTCCTGTCTAGTCTTCCTCTGTGTTTAGGCGCTGCTTGAGCCCTCTGGCGCACTCGCCTGTTGTTGCTCGGCGCATTCCCTGAGTCTGGCGTGTTTGGACGCCCTCCGTTCGTGTTTTTGGGCGTGTTAGGACGCCCTCCGTTCGTGTTTTCTGGCGTGTTAGGACGCCCTCCGTTCGTGTTTTCTGGCGTGTTAGGACGCCCTCCGTTCGTGTTTTCTGGCGTGTTAGGACGCCTTCGTTCTTGCTTCCCCTGACGTTCCCATACGTCGGTTCTTTCCCCAGGTGTTACCATACACCAGTTGTGCTCCAGCGTCTCTATACGCTGTTGAGCCCTAGTGTTATGGTCCGCCTGTACCTTTTTCTGGCGTTTCCATACGCCAGTTCTTTCCCTGGCGTTTCCATACGCCCATCCTCCTCCTTGGCTTATCTGTATGCTAGTTGTGCTCCACCATTTCCGTACGCTGTTGAGCCCTAGCATATCAGTACGCCTGCACTTACCCCTTGGCGCTGCCATGCGCCTGTTCTGCCTCGGCGTTTTCCTCACGCCCCGGCGGTCTCTCCTTTGCGCCCCGGCGTTTTCCTCACGCCCCGGCGAGTTACTTACCCTTGCGCCCTGGCGTTTTCCTCACGCCCCGGCGAGTTTCTCCTTTGCGCCCCGGCGTTTCCCTCACGCCCCGGCGAGTTGCTTCCCTTGCGCCCCGGCGTTTCCCTCACGCCCCGGCGAGTTACTTCCCTTGCGCCCCGGCGTTTCCCTCACGCCCTGGCGATCTCGTCCCTTGGGCCCCAGCGCTTCCCTCACCCTCCGGCGTACCTTCCCCTTGGCGTTCCCATACGCCCGTTCCTTGCTCTTGGCGTTTTCGCACGCCCGTTCCTTACCCCCGGCGTCTCTGTACGTTAGTGGTGCTCCAGCGTTTCCTTGCGCTGTTGAGCTCCGACGTGTCAGTCCGCCTGTCCTTTCCCCCTTGGCGTTCCCATACGCCCGTTCCTTGCCCTTGGCGTTCCCATACGCCCGTTCCTTGCCCTTGGCGTTCCCATACGCCCGTTCCTTGCCCTTGGCGTTCCCATACGCCCGTTCCTTGCCCTTGGCGTTCCCATACGCCCATTCCTTGCCTTTGGCGCTCCCATACGCCCGTTCCTTGCTCTTGGCGTTTTCGCACGCCCTTTCCTTTCCCCCGGTGTCTCTGTACGTTATTGTGCTCCAGTGTTTTCTTGCGCTGTTGAGCTCTGACGTGTCAGCCCGCCTGTCCTTTCCCCCTTGGCGTTTCATACGCCCGTTACCTTCCTTAGCGCTGCTGTTGGCCCGTTCCTTCCCCTTTGGCGTTGTGTGCGCCCGTTCCTTCCCCTTTGGCGTTGTGTGCGCCCGTTCCTTCCCCTTTGGCGTTGTGCGCGCCCGTTCCTTGGCGTTTCCATACGCCCGTTCCTTCCCTTTGGCGTTTCCTTACGCCCGTTCCTTGGCGTTTCCGTACGCCCGTTCCTTGGCGTTTCCGTACGCCCGTTCCTTGGCGTTTCCGTACGCCCGTCCCTTGGCGTTTCCGTACGCCCGTCCCTTGGCGCTTCCGTACGCCCGTTCCTTGGCGTTGTGTACGCCCGATCCTTCCCTTTTGGCGTTGTGTACGCCCGTTCTTTCCCTTTGGCGCTGTGTGCGCCGTTCCTCCCCTTTGGCGCTGTCAAGCGCTCGCTCTTTCCCCCGGCGCTGTCAAGCGCTCGCTCTTTCCCCCGGCGCTGTCTAGCGCCTGCTCTTTCCTCCGGCGCTGTCAAGCGCTTGCTCTTTCCCCCGGCGCTGTCAAGCGCTCGGACCTTTCCCTGATGTGCCACGCCCTAGTCGTGCTCCGGCGCATCAGTGTTTTTAGCTCCTGGGTTCTCCCGTGTTCTCTAGCTCCTTGGTCCCCTAGTGTTCTCTAGCTCCTTGGTCCCCTAGTGTTCTCTAGCTCCTTGGTCCCCTAGTGTTCTCTAGCTCCTTGGTCCCCTGTATTCTCTAGCTCCTTGGTTCCCAGTGTTCTCTGACCCCTTTAGTTCCCCTAGTGTTCTCTGACCCCTTTAGTTCCCCTAGTGTTCTCTGACCCCTTTGGTTCCCCTAGTGTTCTCTGTCCCCTTTAGTTTCCCTAGTGTTCTCTGACCCCTTTGGGTCCCCTAGTGTTCTCTGACCCCTTTGGGTCCCCTAGTGTTCTCTGACCCCTTTGGGTCCCCTAGTGTTCTCTGGTCCTTTTGGTTCCCCTAGTGTTCTCTGGTCCCTTTGGTGCTTGCTGGCTCTTTGGTCTCTCAGTTTGACTCTTGCCCGCCTTCCTAGGCCCCCTCCACCCACCCAGCGTGGAGATTCTGGGCCGTCCGGTGTCCGGCCTTGGGGGGGGGGGGTACTGTCAGGATGCAGCGTGAGGGCTGCATGCTGAGCCTCTCTCCCTCTCTCTCGTTAATGCGCAGCCTGATGGGTTCCACCTGTCAGGCTGCAATTAACCCGCAACTGCCTCCACCTGGTCCCACCCCTATTTAAACATACCTCTCTCTGCTCTCGTTGCCGGCCCGTAGTGTTCACTCCCGTTCAGTCTCTGTCTGTTTCATCCTCTGTTGCGCCTCTGTCCAGAGATCCTCCCACGTCTGGTTGCCAGAGTTCCTGCGCCCTCACCTCCAAGAATCCTCTCGGCTGCACGGTGACGTCTTCGGCAACCAGAGACTTTCCCACGTCTGGTTGCCAGAGTTCCAGCGCCCGCTCCTGTCTGCACCTCCAAGAATCCTCTCGGCTGCACGGTGACGTCTTCGGCAACCAGAGACTTTCCCACGTCTGGTTGCCAGAGTTCCAGCGCCCGCGCCTGTCTGCACCTCCAAGAATCCTCTCGGCTGCACAGAAACATCTTCAGCAACCAGAGATTTTCCCACGTCTGGTTGCCAGAGTTCCTGCGCCCGCGCCTTTCTGCACCTCCAAGAATCCACTCAGCTCCACGGTCTTCGGCTCAGCTCAGTTCCACAGTCTTCAGCTCTACGGCTCAGCTCCACGGTCTTCTGCTCTGCAACTCTGCTCCACGGTCTTCAGCTCAGCGACTCTGCTCCACGGTCTTCAGCTCAGCGACTCTGCTTCACGATCTTCAGCTCAGCAACTCCGCTCCACGATCTTCAGTTCAGCAACTCCGCTCCACGATCTTCAGTTCAGCAACTCCGCTCCACGGTCTTCAGCTCTGCAACTCTGCTCCACGGTCTTCAGCTCCTCAGTTCTACGCTCTCCAGTCAGGCTACTCAGCTCAAGCCTTCAAGTCCTCCGCTCCCGAGTCTCCTCCGGGTCAGTCTCCCGTGCTCCTCCTGCCAGCCAGCTTCCGCACCCTTCACCTCCGTCCATAAAGACTCTGGTTCCACTCGTCATTCACTCATCATTCTGTGCAATAAAACTCACTTCAAGAACTAGCTCTGTGTGTGCGTGCTGTGTCCGGGTTCATCCAAAGACAAATCATGACAAAGGTGTTGTTCTCTTTTAATGAAGTCATTTCATCTTTCATTGCCTTTTTCCACATATCAGATTTAGGCGATTCTAAAGCTTCTTTATAGGTCTGTGGCAGCCCAACTGTAGCTCTGTAACAGTAGTCAATGGTTAAGTTACTGTTCTGCACTGTACATTCATAGTCCTCCAAATACTTAGGTTTCTTTCTGACTCTACCTGTAGTACGTGTAGTTTGTGTGTCAGTAGTTGAGTCTGTGTCCATTTCTGAGTCTTTCTCAATGTCTGTGTCCGTCTGTCCTGTTACTTCAATCAGTGGTTGACTGTTTTCACTAGGTGTATTTACCCACTCTATGTAGTGGTCCTCCGATTGGTCCCAGTCAGTCTGTGTCTGCCCCTCAGTCACATTCTTTTCCATAAAGTGGACCAGTCTGTGTTTCTGAACCTTGTTCATCTCTGGAAAATAAACCAAATAAGCAGGTGAATGACGATCAAAACCAACAAAAATTCCTATTTTGCCTTTAGGATCAAGCTTCTTTCTGTTTTGTTCATACACCATACATTCGGAACCAAACTTTTTCATCTTTGACAGATCTGGCCTCTTTCCGGTGAAAAGAAAGTAAGGTGTTTCCCCTGTTCTCTTACAGTAGCACCTGTTCCTTATGACTGTAGCTGTCCTGGCTGCATAAGGCCACAGCTCTTTGGGTAAACCTGATTCAATCAGCATGCATCGGACCATTTCAAATAATGTGCGCCAATTCCTCTCTGCAGTCCCATTTTGGTGGGGAGAGTAGGGGGCTGACCTCTCATGTTTGATAGCATTGTCCCTCAACAATGACTGGTACTCCTCTGACACAAATTCTGTCCCGTTATCAGATCGGAGGCGTTTTACTTTACCGTAAGGCGCCGTGTCTGCAAAGAACTGCTTAGTTGCCTCAACTGCCTTGTTTTTGTTCCTAAGAAAGTATACATAAGTAGCCCCAGAAAAGTCATCAGTGAAAGTGATGGCATACTTGTAGCCTTCAAAGGACTCTGGTGAAATAGGTCCACCCAGGTCTGTATGGACTAGCTCTAATGGCTCTTTGGCCCTCACATCACTTTGCCTGTTTCTGCTTTGTGAAAATTTACCCTCTAGACAAATTTCACATTGATTGGGTCTGGAGGTTTTGTCTTTGATTTTCATACCATTTACAACTGTTTCAAGTTTTACAATATCATCATAGTTGCAATGACCCATTATTTCATGCCATGTTTTTAGACCCAAAGATACATTGCAGGAGTCCTCACCATTTACATTATCCTCTGTGATAACGTCTAGGTAGTACAATCTGTCTTTTACCTTCATTTTACACATTGTGCCATCAGGAAGGATCATTTTGTTGTTATTCTTCTCAAAGTTGAATCTGGCTCCTTTTGAAGTTGCTGCATCCACCGATAGGATGTTTTGTGGGTATCCTGGAATCAGGAGTGCATCCGTGAGTTTGACACTCACAACTTTCCCGTCGCAGTCGGTCAGCTTGATCTGTGCATCTCCTTTCCTCAGGACATTGCCGGTGATCCGGGTCCCATCCGCCAGCTGCATGATGTGGTTCTTGGGCTGGAAAGTCTCATCAAATTTGATGAAAGCACTCTCATCAGTCATGATGTGGGCAGATGCACCACTGTCCACCAGTAGACCTTGCTGCTGTGTGTTGTGGGGTTGCCATTCACTCACCTGAAGCACAAACGTCTCTTCTTCATTTGTGGTTTTATGCTTGTCCTTCACACGAACAGTCCGTTGTCCAGTGTCTGTAACGGCGGCCACCTTGTTACTGTATTGTGCGTTGGTCCCCCTGCGCTGAGTTTTCTTCTCTTTGTTTCTGCAGTCTTTTGCTTTATGCCCCATTTTCTCACAAATAAAGCATTCTCTGTTGAAATATTTCTTCTCTTTAAACTTAGGCTTGGACGCTTTATAGTTTGCAGTCATTACTTCATCTGTTCGGGGCCTGCTACGGTAGCGCAGTGTGCATTCAAAGCTTCTCAGCCTCGCCTTGAACTCGTTGAAAGTTAGCGTTTCTTTTGTCTGGGTGACATGCACAGAAAATGGGTTGTAATCATTCGTGAGACCTTTTAACACCATCGCCGTCAGAAGTGCATCACTAAGGGTCTCTTTAGCTCTGTTTAATGCGGCCACTATCTTTTCAACACGGGCTAGATAGTCCGCTAATGCTTCCCCTTCAGCCATTAGCACATTGGTGAGCTCTGTGTATAGCCCGACAATTCGCGGCTTTTCTTCTGACTCAAAATGGCGCCTCAATATTTCCAGGCTTTTTTTGCTGTCATCTGGTGCTTCATACAGGATGAGCGTTAACGTCTTATCGTCCAAACAACCACACAGTTCTGCATACGCCAGTTCATTTCTCCTACCGATCTCTGTAGCTTCTTGTGCATCGGCTCCCGCTGTTGGCTCACTTCCCAGGATAGCATCTTTGAGACCGATGGTTTTTAAGTATGCTAAAAACCTTGCTTCCCAAATGTGGTAGCGGGCTTCGTCTCCGTCAAACCGAGGCGGCAATCCCCTTCCGTGCATTGGCATACTCGGAACTTGCCTGGGCCCATAACCTGTTGGTTCTTCTGCAGCGACTCTCCTACTATTTCCACGGGAACCTCTGGGCTCCTCTGCATCATCTGCACCTTGTGACTGCATCTCTGCATAAGTGTTATCTTACTTATGAGAAAAAATAGGAGACAGGAAACATTGATATCAAGTTAACTGGTAGCCACACTGCCCCGCTCTGGCCGAACGCAGAGAACAAAGAGGCTCCGCCTTTATTGCTTTTTATAAACACGTACGTAACCTTCCGCTCTACAAAGTAGTGCCAAAACATATACAACAGTGGCAAGCATCATACTCAACAACATTTACTCGCCATGTGGCAGCTAGCCCTCTGAAATTCACTCGCCAAACGGGAAATTTATTTGCATTTGGCGACTGGCAAGTGTTAATTTCGGACACTGCCTACAACTATCAGGACAGTGTTAGGCAAGCTCAGCAGACCCCTCGCAAGGTTATGCTGTCTTTATGCAGAACTCAGATGCCTCCGACCCTACCTCTGCAAGAAGAATGGTCCTTGGAACCCTATGGAGCTCGCGGTAAATGGGGATACCTCTTCAAGTACGAAACCGGCGAAATGTGTCTGTATCAGCTGGATGAAGGAGACGACAAGCTGCAAACTATCCACTCCTTGTGCATGTTAACGTCAAACGATTGGGCTGTTCTGAGACTTGTCATGCTCCGCAAACTAAACCCAGAAGACACGTACGCGGGATACCCCGCTGTGAATCATGAAGCCGATGACGCAATCGTGGATTCACCCATCGCTAGGCATTGCAAACGGGATCATCAAGAAACCATGGATGGGATCATGGATTCACCCGTCGCTAAACGCCGTAAGCGGGCTCATCAGGAAACCAAGGACAGAATCATGGATTCACCCGCCACTAAACGCTGCAAGCGGGCGCTGACCCACCTGAACGAAACTGACACAGATTCAACAAATAGGATCATCTCAGCAACATGGCAATCAAAGACAGGGGTTACAGGCCGATGTTTTTTCAGTGCAAGTCTGAGACAGGCTTAAGATAAAACAACCCCGGTTATCTTTGTGCTCGACTGTTATAATGCAGACTGCAGCGTGTTCAGAACCTTGTTAACCATTCCCTTTGATGCATGGCGTGACAAGATGACTGCAATAGCAGACCGGATGTCAACGCTGTTTCGCGACTGTCGCAACTGGAGAGACATTTTGGCGAACAAGAAAGCGCTGGCTTTTCAGACCCTCTCACAACATCCGATACCACCCCCTTCAACGTTAACCACACCCCTTCTCAGTATAAAAAACAGCCTAGCAGGCCGATTGGGACTCCATCCAACTTCACTGACCAGACTTCTAACATCTGAAACCATGAGCAGTGGTTTCAGATGTTAGGAGTGGTCCTACTCCACCGCCGTTTCCCTCAGCCCCTTCAACCGCTTCAGTATCATCACAGCACGGCTCCCCGGACAGCCATGTCGTCTCTGTCAGAGATTCACAGCTTCAGGACTCACAACTTCCCTCCGGTCAAGGAGATCCAGCCTCCCCGGGGGTATCCCAGGACTCGCAACTTCCCTCCGGCCAAGGAGATGCAGCCTCCCTGGACCTTTCTGAGCCCGAGGACACGCAAATTCCCCACAGCCAACCAGACGGTGAGAGCGGGGCGGTTGAATACGACGGATGGATTCGCTTTGGCTTCATCAAAGCTGTAAAAACTGTGGTGTTTCATCTTTTGAGCGCCGCCATCGAAATATACATGCATGGTAAATGTTATGGGTGTAACAATGACCGTCCTAGTCAGAGAGACCATGAATGTTCAGAGCTGCTTCAGAACGGATTATTTGAACGCAATTACTATGGTGTAATGCGAGTACTTTATAACGCGCATTTCTTCGATGCCGTTCAACGGTTTCTAACCGCTCGCAACATCCACCAAGACAACAACACAGTCAATGCTGTCGGACAGGCCCATCTGTATGAATTGACAATGGCCAAGCAGTTATTTCATACAATCGTTGACGGGTATGATCAGCTAGTTGAAGAAAACCATGAATTAAAAGATCAACTTGAAGCCATCATGCAGTACTTGCAAGGGGTCTTTAAACCAAAGCATACATGTTTTCTCTAGTCTTTCTTTTTATATATATTAATATGTTTTATCTACAATTAGTTAGTGACATCGTATTAAAAAGAGTGTCTTTTGAATGTATCTGTTTTATATATATAAAATGATTGTTTTACAATTAGTTTGTGGTATAATGAATGAATGTATTTTCCTTCCTAATTATGTTAATAAAAAATATAAAAACCCGATTACAGGCTTCTTTTCCTTCATTCAGCATCACTATGTGTGTGGGAAGGTATGGCTGAAGAAAAGTTAATGAAACGGGTATATTACACACCTGCTCACCCTGGTTCTTTTGGTGGAGTAAATAGATTACATAGAGCTATGGAAAGTGAAACTGGTAAGAAGGTACCGGTTGAAAAGGTTCAAAGCTTTTTTACTGAACAAGATGCTTATTTTTTGCATAAACCCACAAGAATTAGATTTCCTAGAAATAGAGTGTTTGTCACCAGGCCTCTGAAACAGTTCCAAGCCAATCTTTGTAATATGCAGAGCTTGTCTGAAGAAAATTACTGATGATAGGCGTATCATTAGTCTATTTATCTATGTTGGTTCCTATGGTTTGAACCAGTTTGGAAACTTTTTTCTCAAAGTGCATCAAGTGTTTGGGTCAGAAGTGGTAAGAGTAGTAGTAAAATACTCTTCTTCCAAAACAGCTAAAACCTTCCCTCCCATCATTTCTACAGTTTAGAAATCCTTTAATGAGACGCTTGACAAAGTGTCAGGGAAATGCAGTCATGCCCCTCCTTAACTAGTTGACTGAAAGAGGGCTTCTACACTTTTCTTTCAACTAGAAAAAAATCATCTGTTTGCAAAAACATTTACAGCCATGAGGTGGGAACTAACATGGCACCACTCATCATTCTTTTTGATGCAACAGTGTTTTGAAACTCCAAATGGTCAGCTAGGAGCACCGTGTATTTGTCATATGTTAAGCAGCTTTCTGAGTTACCACCCTCCCCTTAGATTGGTGGTGTCTAAACTTTTTCGCCCCACCGGGGCAAAACGGTCAAGTGGAAATTACTCCCGGGCTGCAAAATTGTATTTTTTATTTTTAAAATAGTATTCTCTGTTTCAGTTTTACCTGCTGTACAAGAAAACTGAGTTGTACGTAATCTGTGTCCATCTACCTCTAGTTTTGAGTTTTGGTTTCAAGCTAAATTTGTGCCATTTCTTGAATTGAGGTTGAAGAGAAATTCTTTTCAAGGGCTTCAAATGGCCCCTGGAAATAGTTTAGGCACTCCTGCCTTGGGCCGTTGCCTACTAGGCAATCCCGTGGAGGCGGTGTGGACAACTAAGATAACATCTGCAGATATTAGAATCACAACACATGTCCTCCACCGCACTTCTCCCCTTGCGCCTGTTCTCCGTCTACAAAAGTTACAAAAGAGAAGCCGGCATGCACCTATGCAAAACCCAGTAAAATAAATTAATTAATAACAGCTTTTATCTGCAGCTCATTTTCTGTTGTCTCCCTAGAGAGCTTGTCCATAAATTTGGGTTGTTTCTAAAAATTCCCGACTCCATCGTTCCACTTCCAGTGTTACTCCACAAAGAGCAGAATGACATAAGGGAATATTGTTTTGCACAACATGATATCTAGTGAAAACTTGAATTAAGTTTGAAGGGGTGTTTATTTAATAGCTTTTTAAAGTGAATGTTTTAAAAGAAAAAATAACTTGATACAAGCAGATCTGGAAATCAGTTAAGAGACCGGTGCAAAGTCTTAAAATCAGCATCTCTACATGTATGACAGCTATCCCGTCCCACAAGCACATTAGGGTATCAGATATTAAGCCTTTATTTAGTCTAACTGAAGCACAACTTCTCTTTTACGAGAGAGATGTGAAAGTGGGGTGGAGAACATGACAGGACACGTGACAGCTGTGTTTTTGATATTGATTTCAGAAGTCTTCTTGTTGCAAAACATTAGCGTTGGTTAATTATGAATGTAATTATATAATTAATGAATATAGGCTAAATATATTTCCTTTCATTGCTTGACGTCTGAAAACACTACATATCTTTTTTTTCTAATACCGACTACTTGTCATTTTTATGCAAATTATGATAATTTTGTTAGTAGTTCATGAGATAAACCCAATCAAGCAAATACTTCTAAGTATAAACATGTTAAAAGTTGAAGAACCTTTGCAACGGTGTATTTCTTTTCTAAGATGAAAATAAAACAGAGATAAAGACATAAATTCAGAATCAAAAAACTGTAATAATGCTTTGTATTATTTTTACCTCGGTAGAAACTGTCATGGTTTAGTTTTTTTTCCAGTTCCTCCTCTCACTCAGCTCACCCTCCACTCCCTCAGCAATCTGTCACACCTGTTGGGCACTAATTAGTCAGAACTCACTCCACCTGCAAGCCTCCCTACATAAGCCTCCCTTAGTCTTATTCTCTTTGCCGGTTCGTCTTCGGTCTCCACTCACTTCATGTCTGTCAGCCTGGTTTATTCCCTCTTTCAGCCGCTGGATTTTCCTGCCACCTCTGAGCTTCAATAGACCTCTGTTAGCTGCTGGGTTTCGTGCCTTCATCTTTGCCTCAAGCTTTGCTCGCTGCTTCATTGCCTGGATCTCTTGCTGCCCCCTGTACTACAACAACCCTACATCTCATCTACATTTCTCTTCTCATCTACATTTCTCATCTCATTCTGATTTCCTCATCCACTAATCATCTTTCTTTCAATAAACTATCAGAAAATAGTTCAGAAAAAGTTCATCCAAAGACAAACTTATGACAGAAACAAGTTTGTTTTTAGCTGAAAATGAAAAACTGCATTAGATCTGCCATATTTGTTTTAAGTATGTGGATTTAGTATGGTGAAAATATTTTAATTAAATGTTGTCAATGGAAAAAATAATGAGCAAGGTGGGACAAGAGAAGGTGAAAAAACATCCCTGCCATTTTTTAACACCAGAAGTAATTTCAATCATATATTAGTTACCCGTTTTTTTCTGTCTCCTTTTTGTTTTTTGTTTTTTTGAAAGCTGAACTGCACCACTTTTACGAAAGCATTTCTAAGCTTTACCAGAGCATAATTTTTTGTTATAATGTTACTGCTGGCTGGATTTTTCTATAGTGTTTTATGCAGTGTAACTACAAATACATGTAGTTTGTACAACTCAATATTGTACGCACAGTTTGGTAGGTTAACAAATTACTCCTAAACCACAATGTTGTTGGATTCAAACAGCATATAGGAAAACCAAAACCAGCCAGGTTAAACTTATTGAACGCAACTTCAAATATGTATTATGAACCATTACATTGCATATAATCTGTACACACACACATATATATATTTATATACCATAAACATGTATATGTAAATCTTAACAACTAATTTAATAACTCAAACTAATCTCTGTGACAAGATATAAACTCTTTTGTAAAAGCTAAAATGAACAGGAATTGGACATTTTTTAACCACTTTTCTTCGTGTATAATGTGCACAGATGCAACTGAGAACACATGAATGCTAGCCAACTTACAATGACTTTTGGAGTTCCATAAATGCAGCTGTATTACGGAAGCTGCAAAGAACTGCCTGGCAAAACAATGTTTTGAAATCTCGGTTTCGAAATCTGGAATTGCAAAAACCCTTTTGTTCATTCATGTTATTTGATGCAGTGATGGACTCACGATTGTATCATGAAATTCAATTGTTATAAGCAGGAAAGTTAAAAAGTCTGGCAAGTCCTTAGTTGTCTGGCAATAGATGTATAGCTGTGACCAGAGTTCACTGTAGCCAAAGCCTGAAGGACACAAAGACGGGTCTTAAAAAAACCCTACCCATAAAGAAATAGGCTACTTCAGACACCAGAAGTCTGGTTCTATTGCTAAATAGCACAAACATACATTTAATCACAGATTTGGATCGATGCTCTCATGGAACTAACATTGGGAAATGTGGTAGCAACCCCTCAGTTTTTGAGATTGCAACTATAAATCACAATTAACTTCCCAACCCCTCTAAAAACCACAATAAACAACGTGCGAATTCCCTATTTTTCTTTGGAAGGGAACCTACAAAATTTCAACATTTCTTTAACATCAGTGCTATTACTTCTGTTGCTGTCAGTAGGATGGTTTAACAAGAAATATCTATATTTGTACAACCTAGAAGAATCATGGAAGATTTACCTGTTTTATTTAGAATTAGGTATTTTTAGTTTGTGAGATACTTTTGTTTTTTACAATGGGTGAATGGTTTGTTTAAAAGTCTTTCCCCTGTTGTTTATCTGCCTTGCAGATATAGCAACTTTTATAGCAACATTATAAAAAAGTTCGAGTTTAATGCATCTGGTACCGTATTTCAAAGTTGACCTGCACGCTGCACATTTACCCCAGCGCTACAAAACAAATAGGTCCTATGCAACATTTGCATAGGACCTATTCCGGTACCCTATGCAGTCACTCTGCACAAATGAAGAGCAGTTTGCCTCGTCATGCTAAATACTTAGCCTGATAAGGGTGTGTGACTTATTTTGGGCAATAACTATTTTATTACTCAGGGGCATTAATGGACTGTGCATAATTATTAAACTTTCCATCCAATATTGTCAGTCAAAGAAACAGGAAACATTTTCAACTTTCTAATATGATTGCAATATTTGCTATACCCTGTCGTGCAATTGTGCATCCGCATTTTGTTTCGATAACATAGGAAAACCATGGGACGTTCACAGCAAAGGTCCTGATATAACATTTGTTAATCTCGCACTATGTCATACACATTCTTCTCTGATGCCAACATGCTGGATTTCTTAAAACTGCAAATAAAAGTGAGGGTAAACCTACTCTTTGATTAAGCCTGGTAATAATAATAGTACTTGGGGGCACTCACAGTTGCCAAATGGTCAGTCGATGCTTAAATATGAAAAAGTTAAACATGATTGTAATGTCCCAGTAAAAATATTGTACAATGCCTGACGTTGCAGGTCACTGAATTCCACACCCTTGATCTATACACATGCACTATTCAGAATAGATAAAACAGGAATGAATGTTTAGCAAATGTTCTTTTTTAATTTTGTTTGAAGGCCTGATGGACTCCGTACATTACATTTAAGAAAATTGTGATTTTCTTAAGCTGTACATGAGCTGTACAGGAGAGTTGATGTAAAGGAAGGGATGTTTTAAATCAATATGCTGTCCTATATTTGTTATCTAGAGAAGCTCTGAGTGAACCATGGCTGGTATGTTTGGCAATTTGTCTTCGTCATTCCAAATGGTTAATAAAGTACATACAGCAAAAGTTAATGCATGCAGACTAACCATGAATCATTGTTCTACCTGTCTTTCTCTCTGGAATTAAATGACAGGATTTTATGGGATTTCAAATAGTCCTCTTTTGACTTTTGTAAAAACTCTCCTTCATAAAAGTATGTAAGCACTTAACATAAAACACATAGGAATAGTTTTAAACAATTAGCCTACTAGCCTAAAAACGGGGGGAAAGTCTGTGACTCTGTGTTGTGCTTGACGTTGTGCCAGTTTGTTTGCCGGTGGTCAGAGTGACTCAGAGTGACTCAGAGTGACTCCTCTTTTTTTTCTGACCAACTACATGGATAAAGAAGATGCTTGGTGTTGTAAATAAAAGCTAAGCGTAATAAATTTGTCTAAATGTGAGGCTCTCACACAAACAATCAAGTTCAATATAGTTTGGAAGCAGAATGAACGGCGAGTTGATCCAAGCCCACACCACAATGTGAAAAATGTGTATGGAGTCGCAGAATTAGACATGTAAAAATGGAATATGGTAAAACTGGGATCTTTTTAGATTTTGCCTGTGAAACACAAAAACATTCACAGAGGAAGGGCAGTAAAAGAAAGCCTCTCTGAGTTACTCAAAGCTGCATGCTGCTGTAACACTAATTAATATTCATGACGTCCAAAGCAAAACGTTTTATTTATAAAGAGGACAATAATTCTTTCTGCAGGTTATGCGCACACATAAAATATTGGAATATGGTAAAACAAGATCGACCAGCAGGATATTATTCAGAAAAGTAGCCAAGGGCCCTTGGTAATACTGGAGGAGCTCCAGAAATCTGCAGCTAAGGTAGGAGAATCTGTAGATAAGAGAAGCATTGGTTGTGGATCAAACCAATCTGCCCTTTATGGTGAAACGGCAAGAAGAAAACCACTGTTCAGAGGATGACATAAGATGTTTGTGTTTTACTAAAAGCTGCATGTTGCTGTAACACTAATTAATATCCATGACGACCATGTTAAAACATTTAGCTTTTCCATGATGATAGCTCGTGTTAAGTTTATTTTTTCATATTTAATGCAGTTTCTTCATTAAACTTCACAACTGTTTTTCAGCCATTCCTCATAAATTACTTTCATTTATCTATATAACATTTTTCTCTCAGTTTAGTTATTTCTGCAGTTTTTTATGCTTGTCGGTTTTAACCTATGTGAGGCAGAACTGAAAAGTGCTTTACAAATAAAGTTTGTTTGGTTGATACTGCAGGCCAGAGATGAACTTTTAATAACATTTTAACAGAAACCCACTTCAAAAATCTTGAGCCACTCTTTTAATGTATAATTTATTGAGAAATAATGTCTGGATATTAATGCAAAATTGAATGAACAAGAAACAGCAGTAAGCACCATAAAGTTAAATAGCTACAATAACTTTTCAACAAGGATGGTGAGACTGTGCAGAAAGCTTAATTTTATACTGATTGTGAGCCTTGATGCTAACGATGCATGAATAAATTGGAAAAGAATAATCATACAATGAATAATAAAATCACATTTAAAGTGTTTAAGTGTTTAAATAACCTATACAGGTTACTATCCACACTCGTATTGTACGTTGGGTTCTTAATGCTAATTTTGGACTGTTCTTTTTCAGAGTGGACAGAAAATACAACTTTAGAAAATAAAAAAAACACACTCAGGTTTTCAAGTTTAAAATTGATATTTTTCCATTAATCTACATACAATACAATTTTACTAACACTATCAATCTGGCAGAAGCAGAGATACAAAAACAAAACAGAAACACTGATCCACAAATGGTTTTTACGTTAAAGAGGGTAATGGCGTCACAGCTAAACAGAATGCCAGGGTAGATGAACCTACTATGAAGAGAAAAAACAAAACAGAGAGAACATAAAGTTGAAATAACAACAAATAATGTGAAAAATAAAAAGGACCCAAAAGGGTGTAAGTGTTGACATGTTCACCTAAATGTTTCAACCAATGGTGCTGGTTCTAGATGTGTTTGGAAAGTAAATGAAAACTAAGAGAAACTTCCATCCACCACAAAATTCCCCCCTTAGTTCAGGGTTTGCAGCACTGGTTTGGCTGTTAGAGAGTCTGTTGTTCTGCGGTTGCCACTGATTTCCAAGCAAAATCCAACAATTTTTTGTTTGTCAAATAAAAGAGGAAGTTTAGACAATTACTGCCTTTATTCAGCAAGAAAATAGCCACTTCCAAACCGACTGATTTAACCTAAGTCAAGATAAGTGTTAGTACAAACAGACTGCGTGGTTTGTGTGACGACAGACAGCAGTGCCAATGTTGGCTCTACGGATTACCCACCAACAGGTATTGCTGACAGCAACCTCTGCAATGTTACTGTGCTGCAGGCTGGCCTGTACCCTGTATGGTGTTCTGTTGCTGCTCGCAGCCGCCTGATTATCAACAGCCTTTATATCCACCAAATAATGGATCAATGTTTATAACCGTAAAACCAAAAGATACTGACTCGATACTTCTGCCATCACAATTAGAAATCATATTCTTCTCACTTTGGTTACCTAACTTTTACTTGTCTGGTACAACACTATACTGTTCTGCTGTTTTTAATGGTGAAAAAGCAATATTTTGGTAAAAATCCCGCCGGCACAGTTAACCGCACACACCCCTCAACCCACCAAGACACCTACTGCAAAGATTAGCCCAAATACTGGGGAAACCCTGTGTCCCATAAAATTAACTATTGGGGGGCAGGCGAAATCAAAATATCTGTTTTTTAGTTTAAAGATGGAGATGACAAAGTGGAGCTCTTTCACTGCAGCATGAGCAGGTTCCAGTGAAAACCTGCAGAGTCTTATCAGAGCAATATATTTAGAGAAAAGTCTGGTTCTGTTCTGTGGAAGTCTTTGCAGTTTTTGTTAATTTGTGTAACAAAATATGTTTAATATTACATTACTCTGCAAATCAACTCGTTTTTTTAATTTTTATTTGACTTGGCGTTATGTATTAATAATTGCAGTTTGTTTTCTGTTTCTTCTGCTGTATGGCTTAACTTTAAATTGAGCTGTGTTCCATTTTAATCAGTATTGTCTGTAAGTCTGCTGTCACCTGAATCTCCCCACTGTGGGACGGTACAGCTATTTCCAAGTTAAAACTTGGTCAGAATGATATGAAATAAAAGGTAGTATTTATCATGCCTTAATTTAAGCTAGATGTTTACGTTATTTGATAAATGTGTCATTAACATTATATTATCATTTATAAACTAAAAAATAAGTTTAACTTTGCCCCTGCAGTACACTAGAAGGATCTGTTTTATATAAATAGAATAAATTCTATTCTAATCTAAAAAAGAAAAAACCCAGAATGTAAAGTACAGGTGGAACTTGATACTTTCTGTGACTATTTTCACTACAGAGGCTTCTGCACTGTTAAGTCAACCAGAAAGGGCTGAACTTGATCCTAGAACTTTTTTTAGTATCAGAGTGA
The DNA here is from genome assembly GCF_011125445.2 of Fundulus heteroclitus. Lineage (NCBI taxonomy): Eukaryota > Metazoa > Chordata > Actinopteri > Cyprinodontiformes > Fundulidae > Fundulus > Fundulus heteroclitus. Next base: position 43,648,134 of record NC_046380.1, read on the forward strand.
ATTATTCTCCGATTAGCAGTTTTTTTAATTTCTATTACTCATACAATAAGCTTAAGTACAGACGTATTAGTTTTAGGTATAGCTAATAATTCACAGATTTTTCCTTGTTGACCAGACTTCTTTAAATTCCACATCACATTTGGCTGAAACCTGTTGAGTCACATCTGGAGGTGTTCTACTGTCCTGCTGAAGTGGCAGCATCGATTGATTATCTACGGTTTAGTTACTACAGTGACAGCAACTTTGGTCAAAATTAGTTTATATGTAGAGATTTCAAGTGGCTCTTATTTTGAAAGTCCACATCACATTTGAATGAAAGTTGTTGAGCAATATCGGGAGGTTTTTTATTGTCATGCTGATGTTATAGTATTCGCAGAAAACATCCAATTCTATAGCAACATTTACAACAAAACAGGTCAAATTGAGTCAATGTAGAGATTTTTAAATGCCTTTATTTTTAAATCCCAAATCAGGTAGATGGACTTTGATGAATAACCTCTGGAGATCATCATCTGTCATCTGTAGGAGAAAGGAGTCACCTGTAAAGAAAATAAGTTGTTTTGAGTAATTTTTGAGGGTAAAGAGTGTGACCAAAATATACATTTCCATTTTCACCAGCAGACCAGAATAATAGAAAAAATGTCACATAAAGCATGAAAAAAATATGTCATAACTGATGTAAATATGTGTAAAAACACTTGGTCGACACACCGCGAGCATGTTGCTTTTATTTTGAAAAGTAGTCTCAGCCATCACTGCTGTAATCCTTAGTGTTTGCATGATTGTTCAAATTAATATGGGCCTGCTCCTGTTTATTTCTGAAGGCCCGTCTTACACCAGTTTAAGATTTGGCAGCAAAGGAGAAACAATTATCAGAGGAAAACATTTAAAATATGTATAATTCATTTGGAATTCCAAGAGACAAAGACTTACAAGCTAGTTTGTTACCCACGTCCTTCTCCCAGGCATTGCAGTTTTTGTCTATTCAAAGGTTCGCAAAGACATCCTTTTTATCACGCTAACTAACCCCTCCTGATTAGGTTGGGGGTGTGTGGGCCCAGACACCATGGCTCCAGGCACTATCTGCTCTCAAAACAAGGAAGCTCTTTTTCTCAAGGTCTTACATGCAGTACGGCTGATTTAGTACCCAAAATGTCGTATCAGGGGTCAAGCCAAATGACCTCGACAACAATAAACCAACAAACATCCTGTGAGCTGTGTGCTTTCTGCCTCAAAGGGGAGTTACAGTTTAGAGGCCAGGAGTACCTTTTATTATTCTCCATGCAAATACCTGATTAATATAACAACTATTGATATTTTCCACAACATGACCAACAAAAACAAGTGAGGGCTCCCTTGACCGCAGTCTCCTCTGGTACGCCACGGTTTGGCAGGAATCGCAGCAATGGGCTGTCCTTTTTAACCATCCTCTACACTTCAAGCAAAAATTTATTTGGAACGCCAACTGTCGCTTCCTTCCATGTTCTAAAAAAAACCTAAATTCCAACATAGGCCGTGGGTGGTAACAGGTGGTTTGATTTGCACGCACTTCAGACTTCATTGATTTGTAAAAATATGTGATTTATTTCTTGAAAGAATATAGACAAAATAACGACTAAAAAATGTCTTGCAACTTGTTGAAAACGAAAAATAATCTCAATTTACTGTTTGAAGCTCTAAAAGTGGTCAAAAAATCATTTACAAAACCGTACATCTTCCTAATATATTAAATAACACTACTATAAACCAATGTAACAGTGATTTTCCACAACAACTCACCTCTGCAGCAATCCTCTCATGGTCTTCTACACTGAGTGTCCGACGCTTCTTCACTGGCTGACTACTACCTACACTGCTTTGTCCAACCATGGAGTGGAGAGATCACTTGCCTGCTGCTGAATTTGTAAATTGGGACGATCCGGTCCAAGCTCCTTTATCCTGTTTTTTTCTTCAAGTGAACGCTTTGTAAAAGCATTTTTTTGTAAAGACAAAACAGAATTTTCTCTCATTTTGACACTACTCCACTTTGCAAACGTAAACGTGAATTGACCTAATGAACTGCAGCTGCGCTAATGAGTCGAATCGGGGATTGTCCAATCACACAATGTTTTTTAAAAAAATTAGCCAGTACTGACACTCTACCAGTAATGACACAACAGAATGGGTGTGTCCGGGACGCAGAGCGCTGCGCCCTGTGGAAAACCTTAAATAACCAATTAAAAGTCAGCCTCAGATCATGTACTTGCCAAAGTTGATGCGCCTACATACACTCTCATTAGAACGGCGCCCTGCACATAGGATAGGAAGTGTGCACAATGTGAGCAATTAAATAGAATTATGTATTTGCTATTATAATAAATTCTAACATGTCTATTGAACACACAGTATGAATAAATACATTTCTAAGTATTTTGCAGTTCAGAAATCATTTATTATCAAAACTATTTAAAGGGGGCGGCGCCCAAGCGCCCCCTACTGGCTAGCCGCCACTGCTGGGAGGATTCAAAACTCTTGTTCCAAGCTATTGAAGAATGTGTTACCAGGAAAGAACTTATGGAAACTATGAAACAAGGCAAAATAAAACTAATCCCCGATTAAAATCTTGTTTATTTGATCTAATTACCATAGTCCTACAAAATCTGTGTTTCTAAAAGAAAGATCTAATGGGAAGAGGACTTATCAGTCTGCTTTGAACAAAACTTCTGGGCTCAGATATGTCTAAGAACTTTCAAATTGACTAGAAGCACCAACTTACAACTAATACAATACAAAATCCTTTACAGAGTACACTACACAGGACATAAATTATTCAAGATGGGTTTGGCACAATCTAATATCTGTCCACACTGCATAGGCAATCATCCTGATAATTATATTCATGCGTTATGGTTATGCACACCAATCCAGAGGTTCTGGACACAGATATGTAAGGACTTATCAAAGTGCCTGAGTTGTAAAATTTCACCTTCCCCATCAGTTTGCTTGCTCAGTAACTTTGAGGAAAGCCCTCTGGAAAAAAAAATAGTTTACATGGTGTTCACTGCATTATGTATCGCAAAGAAAACTATCCTCATGAACTGGAAAAGTAAGGAAAATCTCAGTATAAATCAGTATAGAGATCTTTTGTTGGATCATATTAATCTTGAGACAGCATCTGCATCCACATCTGATCGATCTCTTTGGTCTTTGGGCTCTTTTGATCAGCACTATCACTTAGTGGAATGGGGGGGCAGTGGGTTGCTTCCTGCAGGGCGCAGTGGCTTGATGGGGGGGGGGGGGTTTGCTGGGGCTCTGGGGGGCACTCGGAGTGGGGCACTTGGTGGGTCTGACTCTGGGGTCTGTTGCCCCCATCTGGGAGGGGCTTGGGAGGCCTACGGGCGGCCTACAGCAGCCGTTTGCGGCGCTCCTGGGGAGTTCCATGGTGACAGACGTGGGTTACTGACCTGGTAGCTGTGCTGCCGCTGGGTGGGTCCGGGGTCTGCAAAGACCCCGGACTTTGCAGGCGTCCGGGGTCTTTGCAGGCGTCAACATCTGAGCAGGCGTAGGGAGGATCGGGGTCTTTTGCACAATCTTTTGCTCGTTTGGGCTGGCTAGCCAGGGTTACCCCTCTTATTTATCTATTTACTTACTTTTTTTGGGGGGGGGGGCGGCAGTAGGCTTTGTGGGTGGGCTGGGGGGGGGAGGTGTTGGTCCTGGTGGGTGGTTGGCTCGCGGGCCTCGTGGCCTCTCCCTGGCCCCCGGGCTATGGTGGTGCCACTGGCGGGGCCCCCTTCTCAGGGTGGGCTTTCGGGGAGCGGGGGTGCCTTTTGGAGTCAGAAGGGGAGCTGGCTCCCTGGGACGGCTCCCCAGTCCTTTTCTCCCCATCCACGGACTCCTCCCTCTGCCTGCTCCATCACGCTGCCACACATGTAGGGCCTTAAGGAGGGGGATGTTACTGGAGGTTGCCACTTTCTGATGACGTCCGTCTCCCCAAATTTATCAAGCATTTTAGAAACTTTCACTCCAAACATTTTCATATTGCACATTCAGGTAGGCCATGGTATGAGGGGGTGGGGGTGAAGACGTCTGTGTGAGCCTCGCCTCGGAAGGCTCCCTTCACCCCCTCTCGCATTTAGACATTGAGGGTTCTGATCAGTTGCTTGGAGGGGGAGCGCCGGCACCAGCTTTCTTTCGGAGGGGAGGTGGGCTGTGCTGGGCACCCCATTCAGCCCTCCCAGTTTTAAACACACTTGAGAACAACATGCAACAACACAACATCTGAGCAGGCGTAGGGAGGATCGGGGTCTTTTGCACAATCCCGATCTCCGATCACGGCACGGAGTCTGGGGCCTGGAGGAGGAGTGGGCCACCGGGTCCGGGGTCTTGGCGGGGGGCTGCTGTGGGGAGCGAGCGGCTTGCCGAGTCTGGGGCTGACACCTCTGCTCTCCCCAGAAAGGGGTGGGGGTGGCTAGGGTAAGGTGGGGGAGGGAGGGGGTTATTAGGTATTTAGGGGGTGAGGGGGGTTCTGGTTGGGTGGCCAGTATGGGTCGTGTTGCCCCCCCCCTCCCTGGGGGGCCTTGTTCGGGGGTCGGGCACAGGCAGGCGTATAGTTGGATTGTGGTGACCCCCCCGCCCCCCACTTGGGATTGTTGGTTGGGTGTGTTATGTGGGAATGTGTGTACAGCATCTTTTTTTCCTTTTTTTTGTTTTTTTGTAAGTCTGTGTGTGGTGAGTGGGGCACTAGGGAGGGATGGTGTGAATGAGTTTTTTTTTTCCAAGTTCGGGTCTAGTCCGCTCCCTCTCCCAAGAACATCTCAAGTCTCCGCTAGGTGCGAAGCCCATCCCCCCATGTCCTGCCCCCCTCTGCTGCGCTGGCAGGCGCCTTGGCCCGCTGGCGCATTGGCGGCCCTCGGGTTTGGGGCGGGTTCCCGGGTGGGTGCCGGCCCATTCCCAGTGGCTGCTTCGCGGGGCCTGGCCCCCCGGGGCTCGGCCGGGGCCCCTGCCGTGAGGGCAGGGCGCCCGTGGCCCTCGAGGCCCATGGCCGGGACCACTTCAGCGTAGCTGGCTGCCGGCGGAATCCACGGGCTTGTCCCTGTGGCTCCTGGGGGCTTCGGCATTGTGGTGGCTGGGGGGTTTCCTCGGGGTCGTCTCTCCTCTTACCTTGGGGGGGGGGGTGTGTGTGCAGATTTCCTGTGTTGGCCCCTCTTGGGCGCGCTGCTTTGGGAGTCCGGGGTTTTGGGTCCCCTGACTCCTGCCTCGGTGCTCGGGGAAGGCGGGCCTTTGGTTCTCCACAACCACTATCGAGCAATTTCCTTCTGGATAATTTTCACAAAAACTAGTGCACTCTTACAAACACCCACAGGTGCTGGGTTCCAGGTATTAAGTGTTCACTTATATACAGAAAGCCCATAATTTTTTTTTTCTTTCACTTTCTTTTCTCAGGTGTCACTTTACACATGTCAGCTTAAATAATAATACAAATGATTTAGCAATGGCATCAAGGTGTTGTTCTATTGTATCTGTTACAATATGCCTGTTTGGTTGTGCTGTTCTTTTTACATCTCTCTTTACAGGTGATGAAGCAGACGGAAGACATTTTATCATTCTTTCCCTTTTATCTCTTCTTTCTTTCACCTCTTCTCTTTCTTTTTTCTCTTCCTGTTCTTCCTTTACTCTCCTATTTTTCCATTGTAGTGTCCATATAATTTGAAATTCTCCCTGCAGGAATCACAGTAAAACTATTACATCCATAAATCAAGCGGAGCACTATGGCGAATGCCGATTGCTCCACTTGTGAAAGCAAAATCTGTCGAGCTCTATTTGGCATTAAAACATCAATTCTTATTGCCACATTGCTAGACAGGACACTGGGGGAAAATAAATAAATAAATAAATAAATAAAAGGAAGATCCATCCTTAACAGCATTTGCCTGGTTCAGGATCTTATTAATTATAGTCATTTAATTAAACACAATGGTCTTATCTTGTTTCTTGATTTTCGCAAATTAGATTTGGTGAAAGATATATTCATTGTCAACACATTGAGACATTTTGGATTTGGAAATGGGTTTCTTTTTATGATTACAATGTTAAACACCAAAATCAATAGTTGTTTCTCTGTCAAACGGCACATGTCGTAGATTTAAAGTATTTAAAGTAAGTAGAGGTATTAGACAGAGTTGCAGTATCTTGCCTGTTTTATTTATTTGAACTTCTAGTAATAACTATAAAAAATTTAAACATGAAAGGGTTGAAAATAATTAATTAGAAAACAATTATAAGCCAGTTTGCGGGTAATACAACAATATTCGTAAAGAACAAATACCGCTGGCTTTGAAGGAAATAGAGACGTTTTCTCAAGCCTCAGGCCTTCAGTTGAATCATAATGATTAATTTACAATATTCCAGTCAAAAAAGAAATTAAGTATTTGGGAATTTGGATCACTAAATTTACAGTTACTAGTGAAAGAAAAAACTTACAAGATAATATTGATAAATGTAGAAAGATTTTGAATAATTGGCTTCATAGAGATTTGACATTGTTTGATAGATCATTGTTGACAAAAACTGAATCTTTATCCATGCCTACATATCCTCCATATTCTCTAGCTTTCCCTCTGAGACTAATTAGAGATTAACAGAATACATTTCAGCTTTATTTGGAAAAATAAATATCACTACATATTTTTGACAAACCACTAGAAAAAGTGGTTTGTCAAAAATATTGAAGAAGGTGGTATCAAGGCAATTGATTTTGAATTTAATTATGAATGGAATATTAGATGGCTCCAATCCAAAATGGTAAAGCCATGATGAAATAATTGATGTCAGATTGAATTCTGACCATGTAACCGGAGGACAAATCAAAATGGATTGTGAGCAAGGAATTTCACCACACTGCTATGCAAGCTATGCCCGCTGCTGAAAGGACCAACGTATCAACTGCTCTTCCTTGGATGGCCAAAATGAACCGAACTCCCACAAGACACAGACAGGTTCGGCAGAGAAACCACAGGGAAAGTTGAAGGGTTTATTTGGGAAGTTTTGGTGTGATGTGGTTACATTCTGTTTTTACACACAAAGAGCTAACGGACGTAGCTCATGCTAGCATTCTGATACGGTGGCCTCCTCCCTGCCGTCAACCCTCCACACGCCTCCAACCACCAGCCCTCCAGAGACCTACCATACCCCCTTCCGCCACCCTCACCAACCCCCGACCCATTCACACCTTCGGTTCTGCCTTCCTCCCCCCTCACAGTCACACCAATGCAGGTGAGAGGTCAGCTGATGAGGCTTACACAGAGGAAAGCCTCAGGACCGGACAGCATCCCCCCCAGGCTGCTGAGGACCTGTGCAGATGAGCTCTGTGAGGTCCTCAGCTACATCTACAACCTGAGCCTCAGCCTGGGGGTGGTGCCCACCCTGTGGAAGACCTCCTGTGTGGTACCGGTTCCCAAAAACACAGCACGCCAGGGAACCGGCCCACTTCAGACCAGTCACCCTGACCTCCCACCAGATGAAGACCATGGAGCGCCTCATCCTAGCACACCTGCGCACCATGGTGAGCCCCACCCTGGACCTGCTGCAGTTTGCCTACCGGCCCAACATTGGAGTAGAGGATGCCATCATCTACCTGCTGCAACGGGTGCTCACCCACCTGGAGACCACCGGGAGCGCTGTGAGAGTCATGTTCTTTAACTTCACCTTGTCCTACTTTTGGCATCTTCTTCTGATTACTGAGCCGATGTGACAAGTGAATTTCTCCAATGTGAGATCAATAAAGCCTATCTTATCGTATCTTACAATAAACAATCATTTTGAGCAGAGTAAAGTTCAGGAAATTAAATATGAGAGGATTGGGCTCAGCAAAGCGAGTAATGCCACATATAATAATAAAGGGGAGAGTAATGCCCCCCCCCCCCCCCCCTTATTAGTTTTGTTAAAGAAAATATGCCAAAAATAATAATAAACATTTTTCATAAATATTAAACTATTGTTTTTTGCAAATTCATCAGCAGCTGCTATGGGGCAGAAAATCAATAGAGCAGACAGGAAGCATAACTGTCGCTTACCTTTTTTTGGAAACACAGCCACTTTCATCTGAATATTTTTTATTGAATTTCCTGTAAAATAAATCACTACCAATACACCAAGAAACAACCACAAATCCACACATACATAGCATGAACATATTAAAAAAAAACTTTAAAACTCGACTTTATGCAGAATTGTCTGGGAGTCAATGATATGGAACAAAGATATGGTACAATGGAAAGGTGTTGGCAGACCCCTGTATCACAAGTCTGTTTAACCTTGCGATGTGAGATATATCAAATATTGCCCTGAGTGGATTTGGGGGAATATTAATATTCCACGATCCAGAGTTTTAAAGACTGTTCTTCAGAAGGCCTGCACAGCCACTTCCAGATATAACAAACTCAACAAATAGACATGCAAAACATTACTTGCTTGCTTTCAGACATTTTAAAATGCAAACAAATGTCTGAAGAACGAATGTGTCATCTTGGAGACGTAATCTGTTTTACAGCATGTGTTAGTCTATAGGTGTCTTGAGCTGGTTAAGTGTAAGCATGCATCTAAATCACAGGGAGAGTTGTTCCAGCAAGAACTCCACACAGCCTATATGTAATTAGACTAGCTTTAGCTTTTAGCAAACGGTTACCCAATTTAAACAAACATTACAGAAAACAAGTAAAAAATAATAGACATTTGATATTTTTCCATAAATATTTGTTTATTGTATTTTTTACAACTTAGCTGCTGTGGAGCAAAACAAATCAACGGAGCTGACAGGAAGCATAAATGGTTGCTTATTTTTTTGGAAACAGTAATTTTCAGATAAAGCCAATAGACATGCGATACATAACTTGCTGCTTTCAAACATTTTACCTTGCATGAATCAAATAAACGTAACAAAACAGATAAAATAAAACTAAACTAAACCATTCTCTAAGGTCCTCTACTGCACTCTCATTACTCTCTCTTCCTTTACCCTCCAGTTCCATCATTTATAATATTTCACTGCAAGAGAAATACATATATTAACTTTATATTTAAAATGTATTGCTTTATGTTTAAAACAACATCTAAATTGAATAAAGTTAAAAGTCATTTCATCCATCCTTACAAAGGAAAGGGAACTTGTCATATATAAAAATAACCACTGTATGTGTTTTAAGAAATGTATATTGGTTATCAGTCATTTAATGTGCCAGTATGATTTTAAATGTAGTATAGGTCTTTTTACATTTAAAACAAATTGCACAACATATTTGGCTATTCAAATATGTTGTAGCTTGATTGCTCTCCATATTTCCACCTTGGTGTTCTATTTATTTTGGTCTTGCCCCTTCTCTACCAAATTATGGGAACATGTGCATCCTGATTTCTACCTGTGTTGAACCACATATTTCCTTTGCTTTGAACATATAGTTTGGCTGCTAAGAAAAAAACTTTTATTAATAATGTTATCATATACTTAGGGAAATGGTATATCCACAAATGCAGTTACACTAATAACATTACCTGTCATCTCCATTGTTTTTAAAATAAGGTCAAACAATATATTAAAACTATTACATATTATACCAATATGAAATCTGTTAAAACTTTTAATTCAAAGGATCTCTTTAATGTTTTTGTGTAATCTGATATTCTAATTTTGAATATTTGTAGCCCCCTGGTAGTTGTAATAAAACTGTATTCAACTGCACTGTCCCTGCATTGCATTTCTAAAAAAAAATCTTTACACAAAAAAATAACAACCTACTAGTTAAAAAAAACTTTACATGCTGCAATAAATTGTGGGTAGTATACTTCAACAAAGTTCCCATTGATGCATGCTTGGCCAAAGTGTGGATTAAGGACGCCAAGCGGGACGAGACGAAAGAACATTCTGGAGAATTGGGACACTAGGACTGTTGTCATTGAATCCATTTAGGGAAAGGATAGTCATTCAGCTAAATTTCCGAGCTGACTGGGTGAAGAGATACTGGCAGCCTCCTAAAGTTTGGTTTTACTAATCATGGTATCAAATGAAAATGCAAACAGCAGGCACCATTAGAAACTCCAAGTTACGCTGGTCAAGGCACTTTTTGCTGTCCTCCTTATAAAGATGAAATTGTGGATTCTGACAAAACACGTGATAGCAGAAGCTACACGTGCGTCTTCCAGCAAAGTCATATTTGTTTTGGTTCAGCTGTGGGCTTGGAAGCTCTTGCTTTCAACAGCTGTATGTCCTAAAATTAAACCATAATACTGCAACGTGATTGGCTGACTCGTGCTGGGTTGGTTCTCGAGTGGGACCAGATGGATTCATGTATGTAATACAGCAAGAATTCAGTTTGTAAGGCAAGGTTGTGTCACAACCCTGCTTTCAATTGTGGCTGGAGCTTAAAAAGAACTGTTTTGCACAGCTTCTTCCATGTGCCGACACTCGGATACTTAATTTTGTAATGTGATGCTGCCTTAGTTTGTGAAATACAGAACCAAAAAAATTACATAAGCATGAAATGATGGTTCTCAATTCTGAATTGGGTTTCTGCTCACCGAGTAAAAACATATCTTCTGAACCAATCTCAGCCCAAAGGAAATGATGATCCACACCGCACCATCTCCTTTCAATACTACATTGGTTTTGCAACTGCTGCACTATAGAGTAAGGCAGCTCTCAAAAAGATGTGTGCATGGTTCTAATCATTTGTACTTTTTATGTCAGAAGAATACTGTACACAATTCATATACGAGTCTGACAAATTGTGTGAATTAAGATTGTTTTTATGAGTATGAATCTGAAAACTGTGAGTCCAAAGTATTGTGAATTCAACTCTAATCTTTACTGCTATGGACACAAATTCAAATTTGTGGGTATGAGTAGACGTAGAAGTGTTGAAAAGATGTCACACTGGGGCGTAATTGAAAGAAGACCGCATCCGAAATGTTCTAATTCTTGTCATGGGTAGAAAAGGAGCTTTGGACTGCTGTGCCGATTTCAGACAGCCTTTCAGATGCTGCCATCATTATGTGATGGAAAAGCACATGAATGATTCTAGTGAAATCTAGGTTTACAGCCCGGTGCGGTGATAAGCTACATTGTAGCCACAACTGCCCTTTGGGCAGACTGACAGAAGTGAGGCTGCCATATATTGTCACCACATTTTGACAGTTTTGGATGGTAGGATATGTGCCCAAGGACACAATGACAGACAGTCGGAGCTCGGGATTGAATTGGCAACCAGCTGGAATTCCCTAATTCCTGCACCACTGTCTTATTGCCTTATTAAGTTAGCTATAAAACTCATGTTGGGTGGCTAATGATAATTTCTTTTACGTTATGACAATGTGATTGGGAAAGTGATCTTTGTGTGTGTATTCAGTTGCCTGATTGCAAATTTGAGGAGATGCCGTATGTGCACTTTTTCTTTGGTTTAGTGCTGTTGTTTGCAAATGGTGTTTTCTTTATCACGTGTGTAATGTAATGATGATTCTACGATTTTAACATGGTCCAGATTATTTTATTTATTTATTTATTTATTTCCCCAGTGTCCTGTCTAGCAATATGGCAATAGGAATTGATGTCTCAATGCCAGATAGAGCTCGACAGTTTTTGCTTTTACAAGTGGAGCGAACAGCTTTCGCCATAGTGCTCCACTTGATTTATGCTTGTAAATAGCTTTATTATGATTCCTGCAAGGAGAATTTCAAATTATATGAACATAACAATGGGAGAGTAAAGGAAGAACAAAAAGTGAAAGAGAAAGAAAAGAAAAAAGAGTAGAGGTGAAAGAAAGAGGAGATAAAAGGGAGAGAATGATAAAACCTTCTCCGTCTGCTCCGTCACCTGGAAAGACAGATGCAAAAAGAACAGCACAACCAACAGACATAAAGCAACAGATACAATCGAATAACACCTAGATGCCATTGCTAAATCATATGTATTATTATGTAAGCTGACATGTGTAATGTGATACTTGAAAAAAGAAAGTGAGAGAACATAAACAAATAAATAAATTATAAGATTACTGTATATAAGTGAACACTTAATACCTGGGACCCAGCACCTGTGGGAGATGTGAGAGTACACTAGTTTAGGTGAAAATTATCCAGAAATAGCTTGATAGTGATTGTGGAGAACCGAAGACCCACCTTCCCCGAGCACAGAGGCAGGCGTCAGGGGACCCGTAACCCCGGACTCCCTAAAGCAGGTCGCCCAGGAGGGGCCGACACAGGATATCTGCAACCCCCCCCCAAGGAAGGAGTAGAGACGTCCCCGAGGAAATCCCCCAGCCACCGCAATGCCGACGCCCTCAAGAGCCGCGGGGACGAGCCCGTGGGCTCCGCCGGCAGCTAGCCCCGCTGAAGTGGTCCCGGCCATGGGCCCTGAGGGCCAGAGGCCCCAGGGGCGCCCCGCCCCCGCGACGGGGGCCCCGGCCGCCCCCCGGGGGGCCAGGCCCCACGAAGAGGCCGCCGGGAGTGGGCCGGCGCACGCCCGGGAACCCGCCCCAAACCCGAAGCCAACCAATGCGCCAGAGGGCCAAGGCGCCCACCAACGAAGTGGAGGAGGGCAGGACGTGGGGGGATGGGCTCCGCACCTAGCGGAGACTTGAGATGTTCTTGGGAGAGGGAGCGGACCACACCCTTACCTGGGAAAAAAAAAAAAAAAAAAAAAAAGGAAATAAAAAAACACACCATCCCTCCCTTGTGCCCCACTCACCACACACAGAAAAAAAGAAAAAAAAAAAGACGCTGTCCACACATTCCCACATAACACTCACATCCAACACTGACCAGAGGGGGGGGGGTCCCCCCAAATCGACTATACGACTGCTTGTGCCCGGCCCCCGTCGCGGGGGCGGGGCGCCCCTGGGGCCTCTGGCCCTCAGGGCCCATGGCCGGGACCACTGCAGCGGGGCTAGCTGCCGGCGGAGCCCACGGGCTCGTCCCCACGGCTCTTGAGGGCGTCGGCATTGCGGTGGCTGGGGGATTTCCTCGGGGTCGTCTCTGCTCCTTCCTTGGGGGGGGGGGGGGGGGTTGCAGATATCCTGTGTCGGCCCCTCCTGGGCGACCTGCTTTAGGGAGTCCGGGGTTACGGGTCCCCTGACGCCTGCCTCTGTGCTCGGGGAAGGTGGGTCTTCGGTTCTCCACAATCACTATCAAGCTATTTCTGGATAATTTTCACCTAAACTAGTGTACTCTCACATCTCCCACAGGTGCTGGGTCCCAGGTATTAAGTGTTCACTTATATACAGTAATCTTATAATTTATTTATTTATTTATGTTCTCTCTTTCTTTTTTCAAGTATCACATTACACATGTCAGCTTACATAATAATACATATGATTTAGCAATGGCATCTAGGTGTTATTCGATTGTATCTGTTGCTTTATGTCTGTTGGTTGTGCTGTTCTTTTTGCATCTGTCTTTCCAGGTGACGGAGCAGACGGAGAAGGTTTTATGTGTCTGGTCCCCGGCCCCGGACCAGACGCCCCCCCGGAGCGGGCCCCCCCAAGAGGGCGGGCCAACACGACCCGCACGAGCCACCCGGCCAGAGCCCCCCTCACGCCCTAAATACCTATTAAACCCCCTCCCTCCCCCACCTTACCCTTGCCATCCCTGCTCCCCGCTCCTCCTGGGGGGAGCGGAGGCATCAGCCCCAGACCTGGCAAGCCGCTGACTACACACCTCAGCCCCCCGCCAAGACCCCGGATTTTATTTTTTTAAAGTTGCCCGAGTTTCACATAGTGTTTGGGCTGGAAACATTGGGCTGGGCTGACCAGATTTGTCAGATCTGACAAACCCGACTGTACTATCTCTGGTGGATGATCAGTTTAATGATTTACTCTGTAGAAAAAGTAAAATAAAATAAAAATAGATACAAAAAAAATCTTATGTTGAAATATTCATATTTTCTTACTTTGGTGAAAAAACCCAAATAACTTTGATAAAAGAAAAAACTTTATTACCAAACCAACTTTATTGGATTTATGTGATGTTTAGTGTCTTCATGTACATTTATTAGAGGTAATGGCTTTCGTCTGCATTGCTACTCAACAGCCACAGCAGCAAGGGAAATGCTTGTGTTTTTGCAGCCAGTCCTCTTTATACAGTTCTTAGAAAAAGTATTAATACTGTTTGAAGTACTTCATATTTTGTTAAGTTGCAAGGAGAAACTTCTATGTACTTTATGGGTATTTTAAATCATAGACCAACACATGGGAATGCATAGTTTTGGAATGCAGGGAAAAATACATGGTTTTTCCTTTTTTCTTTTCGCATTTGTATTTTCCTCCCAGCAAACCATACATGAAACAAGTTTTAACAACAGTCATATGTTAACGTGGTGTTCAAGGTATTCAAGGAATCCACATAGCTGAAACAAGGCAGTTGAGTTAAGAGAAATCAGGAGGTAACAGGGAGCCTTGAAAATAGCTTTATTGTCCATAAGAAATAACAGGGAAAAGAACTGGACATGTAACTATTTATATTAATTTTTTTACTTTTAATTCATATTTTACTGTTGAAACTTAAGGGGAAAAACTTCTACACATCTCTAGCAGTTTTTTTCCCCAAGTTTCTGAATGATAATGTGTATGGTACTGATTTGATGTTATGATGTCGAGCTAGTAAATGTTCCCACATTTAAGAGTTTTGCTAATTACATGTGCATTGTTTTTTACAATTCTGTAAATTGACCAGTAAGTACACAAGCCTCCACATAATGGAAAGATGAAACATTGTCTTACATTTTTCTTTACCTATAATTTAAAGAAAAAGAACTAGCTACTTTTCTTGGCCAACAGTCAAACTAAACTAAAGCCACAATCTGGAGAACAACAGGTTCTTTCCCTTTCTTTCAACTTGTTCAGATTGGTCAGCCTGAAGTAAGAACAAACACTTTAATTAACAAACTTTGAACTTTAAAAACTTTTTTAAAAAACCAGCCATCCTTATATAAAGGAAAACAGATTCTTTACAACATAGTCACAGTTTTATCAAAGAAAACCTAGCCATAACATAAAAAAAATAAAGCACTTATTTATATATTGACACTTCACATATTCAAGCATTTTTCCTCCAATTTCCATGGAATCTAGCTATGGCTACAGCAGTGTCAGTGCCCAAGGAGGCCTGTACCTAAAAGGGGACACAAATATGATTAAACATTTCTTAATATGAAGTTAATAATATTAAAATGACAAATCTATTATGTTTTTTCAGCACTCATAGCTGAAACATTTAACACCAAGTGAAAAAAACATACCTTTAAACCCCTCCTCAGGCATTCTCACTGTGAACAAATGAGACAACTCTAGGTAAATAAAAAGTGTATATATCTTTTCTATAGTCATGGTTTTCGCAGTAAGAAAATACATTTTCAGTTTACTGTTGACTGTTAAGACATTAGATTATTCTGCAGAGTGGTCAAATGGATAACACATTACCACAAGTTTTATTAAAGCATTAAATGATTATCTAACTGCGTGCCATTACAGTTATATGAACAGTACAGGTGAAGCTGGGTAAAGCCTGGTTTATGCTTGACGCATCCGCAAGGTCCGTGGCCTCTGCGTGGCCAAAAGTTTCTGCTCCGTGCACCTGGGAAAATGACTAACTATGTGGAGAGTACTGTTCGGAAAAACATGGCAGACGAACAAGCACTCCTGGCAGAGATTTGTAAATATAGACATCTTTATGTTATGGCCGATAAAGATCACCATGATCAACAAATTATAATGACTCCTGAACAGATATTGCTTTCACTCTTGTAAGAAAATAAGAGGCTTTAAAATGTTGGAAACAACTGTGTGTTCTACTTCTACATGTAGTGGTGGTGTAGTACATAGACATATATAAAGAGTAGACCCCGCATCGACCGCTCTCGCATATAGGCGCTGACATCATTTAGGGGCGCCATCCTGGGGCGGTCGACAACTCCGCTCAGTGTAATGTGTTAACCAGGTGCAGAATCAATTTTAGTCAACTATACTCGCTGATTATTGAACTAATTTTCACGTTGTTTTTTTCTGAAAACTTTAAAGCTATTATAACAAATGGTTCAGTGCATTTAAATGTTCTTAGTGTGGTTAAAAGTAATTGAATATTCTGACAGAATTTATGTATGCTGCAAAACACAGCCACAGCCACACACACACACACACACACACACACAAAATATATATCTATATATACATATCTATATATACATACAGTGTGCGATTTGCAAAAAAACCAGAGGGGGGGATCATTTCCTCGATTAATCACATAATGTCGATAGGTAACTCGAGATTAATTGCAAATTAATTGTATGTTTTATCCTTTTATTTCTGAAAGTGTAATAGCCTGTTTGGGCATTTTAATATGCAATTTTGCAATAAATGACACTAATAAAATACATGCTGGTACAAAAAATATTTTTATTTTGTTATTTTTCAAGCACTTTTGAGAATTGGAATGAAAACATCCTAGTGCCAAATGTTAAACTCTGGACTATGATGGCTAAATGACTAATCATGACGCCCTGATGTTTACACAATGTGTAAATAAATTTGTAAATAAATACTATGCCGATATATTTTTTTGCCTGTTAAACAAAGATAGACATGGTATTAGGCATTAATAAAAATTTTACATTTCAATAAAGTCATAAGTTTTATTGTTCGTTTTTTCACTCTCTCTCACACACACATCTAATTCTGAGCTTTCACACCAACAATAACTTCTTCGAATATTTTTGCTTGCTGTTTATATCCATATTCATACAGTTTAAGCCTGGAAAAAGGTTTTAAATCTCCAGGTCATTCCAGTCACTTTGCTTGCAACTGGGCAGGAGCTTAATACCCTGAAAGAGACTGTTTAGCAACTGTTTAGTAACTCCAGGTCCTTCGTGTGGCAACTTAATTCAGCCTTAGTTTATCAAATACAGAGAAAACAAATTAATAAGCATTAAAGTACGGTTAATGGGTTGGGTTTCTGCAATGTTCTCAGCATGTTAAAAGCTCATCTTCAGAACCAATGTCTGCTCAAAATGATGATCTGCACCAAGTAATCTACTTTCAGCAGTTATCACCAGTTATTGCACCGTAAACTGCAGAAAATACGTGCAGAGTTGCTCTGTCTGCCTTTACTACCATCAGCTCCTATGGCGGAGGGATATTTCAGCTGGATACACTCAGTGTCTAGTGAAGGCAGGTCTCTTAATAACCGCTGTTTCGTCACTTATTTTAGAGCCCAAATAACCGATTTCACTTTCAGAAACGTGCCCAAAAAAAATCCGCAACCCGTGACTTATAGAATTTACAAGTGCCTTTAGAATAAAACAAGCCCAAAGTCGCATGAAATGAACAGTCTGTGCAACAGTGAGCGCGGGTCTGTTTTGCTACAGCCTCTAGCTCTCTTGAAACTACGGAAAGCGCCGAGGGTAAAAGAAACCTCAGTCCGGGAGCGCGGTGGGGAAAACCATTAGGGAACGGTGTGTGTGTTTTGACGCGCGATTAACGGCGACAAAAAAAATGTCAGCGTTGTGGTCTAACGCGTTAAAACTGACAGCCCTAATTTATATACATGTTTAAATTCAGACCGGGGGGGGGGGGACGTATCCCCCCCAGGGATAAAACATGAATGACCAGAGGGGGGGACGTCACAAGCAGAGGGGGGGGGGGGAGGAGGGGTTAATCCCCCCCCGGCAAATCGCACCAAGTATACATATATATATTGTTACGGCCCAAGGCCTTTCCTCTGAGTCCCTGTGTAGAGCTAATAATTAATTGGTGCTGATTGGAAGTGGAGGCAGCTGGCCAGACTGACGGCAGCAAACTTCCTCACCTGACAGCCCAAGCTCCGCTCCAGCCCAAGCACCAGATGATCAACCCCAGCTGGGAGCAGCTCAGATCAGCCCAGGGGCCCGTTCTTCGTAGCTGCTCTGTGAAGGCATCAGAGCTTTGTTAGTCATTAGCAAATTATATATATATATATATATATATACCCCAATGTCTTTAGCTCTGATGCCCTCACGGAGTAGATGCAATTTTGGAGAGACTAAGTCACAAAAACTTGGACTTGTAGACCTGTATCTCTCTCTCTAATATTAGAAAAATCGCATTCTAATATAAACAATATCTTTTAATCGTACTTGTGAAAAGTTATCCCTCGAGCCCTGACGTCAATAGTCCTTCGATTTAAAAATAAATACACCGCAAAGTGCTGAGGTATCAGTGTGTTCAGCTTGAATCAGCAGGTTAGGGTAGCAGGTCGACCGCCCCAAGACGGCGGTCGTAATTCCTGCGCCGCGACAGTCAATGCGGGGTCTACTCTTGTATTATGTCTATGGTGTAGTATACTTGACGTAAGAGCACAATGCTGCCCTCTAACATCTAGGAGAATAGTGCTACTTTGGAGGAAAAGTTATACAGAGCATAAATGCTGCAGACGTTTCCGCTCATCTTATTTCCGCGCGGAACGTACGTGCGTCAAGCATAAACCAGCCCTAAGACTCCATTAGAAAATAACTCAATCTAATGATCAGATTACTATAATAGAGGAAAAGTTAGATTGATAAGCAGAAATCTCAATTTGTTAGACCAAACAATTATGAGATGCAAGTGGGTTCCAAACAGACAGGATTTGGTCCAAAGGATGTCAGTTGTAAAAGTTATCAGGAAAATGGTTCAACAGTTTCTCCGACCCTTCTTGGCTCCTCCCTACTTGGTTTATCTTCGCACGTTTTTTGTTTTGATCGGCCTAGAATGCCTGGAATAGGGAAACGCTTCCTGGGGGCGGCTTTAGCCCCCATGCCCCCATGTTTGTGACACTTCAAAGAAATCTGACAGAAAGGGTAAATTATTAAAAACTACATCATTATAGATTCAAGAAAAAAAATATATCTTGTATATGCAAGATTGTCTTGGATATTTTTAAGGAGTAATACACCTGTACAAATATCTGGATCACACATCAAATAATAAAATAAGGGGTTTAAGGGAAATGCTTTTTCCTTAATCCCTACTGTATGTTCAAGTCTTGAGTCTATGAGAATATTGTGATCAACTGCAGCCAATGCAGCCCTGAAATCTAACAGAACTGACACAAGTCCATTATCTGAAAACCATGAGAATCTCATCAGTGACCTTCACCAGAACTGTTTCAGTGCTATGATGAGCTCTGAAGCCTGACTGAAACTCTTCAAATAGGTCATTACTTTGTAAATGTTCACATACTTGATTAGCAACTACGTTCTCAAGAATTTTAGATATAGGTCTGTAAATTGTTAAGTCATCTTGATCAAGAGCTGGTTTCATAAGGTTTAATAACAGCTACTTTAAAAGCCTGCGTTGCATATCAGTTCTATTTTTTAAGAATAGAACGGAAATATGCTTTATTGTTCCTCAAGCCCCTTTTCCACCAGCTTTCTTTGGCCAGGCTCTACTCTGCTCTGTCTGCTTGCGAGCATTTCAACAACAGTTTTTTTTTTTTTTTTAAGTGCCAGCCCAGGTTTCTCCAGGCCTGCTCAGGAGCAGGTTCAAACCGAGTGGACCCGTATGGAGTTTCGACAGGAACATACTGCCTTTCAGTGATTGGCCAAAGGCAAGAAGCAATCTGAAGGTTTTCTACAAGGAAGCCCAGAAAAAATTGAAGAACACGGACATTGAGCCCTTTTCCATTAGACCTCAAAAGCCCAGCTTAAATTTCCATTTCCATATGGGGGGGGGGGGGGGGGTGCAGTTTCCCTGGGCTTTACTTCCATGGGAAAAGTGTCCTGGCCTCAGGGTAGGACTTTTCAACAAGTCTGGGGCTTTGTTCAATGGGCAGGGTTATGTGCAGCAAAAAAAAAAACTGCCAGCCACAAGGGGGAGTAAGAAGCAGTAAGGACATGACGAGTTTACAAACCTATCAAATTTATACGCCTAAAGGAAATAGCTACATGTTCAACCCCTCCCGGCCAGTAGATGGCCCACTTATGCTCACCCACTCTTGCTCCAACCTTCGGTACTAATGATCAAACGGAGCCCTGTCATTTTCCTCGTTCACACAAAGCACATTTCCCTAACACTGACTTTTTATGTGAACTCTTTTACTATTAACAAACCATGAACCATGTCTGAAGGAAAAAATAATAAATAAATAAAAGACACTGCAGGTTTTTAGAAGCAGACGGGGATCCATTATTTATTTCAGATCCATGGATTTATAGGGCGTGGGCCAGAATCTGTAGGATGACTTTTCGTATGAACTGTCAGGGGGCAACTTTCTTGCACTGGGATCAGTTGCTAAGTATAGCAGTGATCTCAAAACACCAATGTTCCCACGTTTTCACTTGCACATTAATAAGTTATAGTCGATAAAAAATATAAACCGTTGCGCTCTAATAGCATTTTCTGGTGCCAGTTGGCAAAGATCTTGATGGCAAGGAAAAAAAATAGCCCAGTCCATCCATCCATTCATTTTCCGACACGCTTATCCCTGCTGGGTTAGCAAGGGGTGCCGGTGCTGATCTCCAGCTGTCAATGGGCGAGAGGCAGGCTACAACCTGGACAGGTCGCCAGTCCATCGCAGGGCAGAAATAGCCCAGTCTTTTGCCCAATTTACTGTGATATCACCAAGACCTGCTGCGCTAGGATACCACAGGTGTCGTGCCAAACGACTCATCCCCGCCAGAATTTGTATCTCCTGCATCAGGAGAGTGCTTGAAATCAATAAAACTTTTAACCTCCAGCGTTGTGAAGTCTAAATATTTTCAAACATCACATTCTAATAAAATGAAATAGATTTTTTAAACTCCTCATATTGTTCTATTTTTAAAAGCGACATGTCTCGTTTTCTTAATATGGTTAATCTCTCTAGATTGTTCTTGGTTGAAATAAAATCTTATCTGATCATTTTGGCTGTACCTTTATTCAGTGTTCATTTGATCACACGTGAAATACTCTTTATATGATCTATTCATGCGGGTCTAGCTACCAAAAAAGAAAAAGAAAAAAGACAAACAAGTAGACAGCTGTGATCTGCCTACTTGACTCGGGAAGGTGGATTTTTGGTTTCAGCAGACAGACTTGCAATAATCTAATAACGTAAAGCTGATATTTTCGTGACATCTGGAAATGACCACAGAGCCGTTTACTTTCTCAGAACGTGTTTTACTGAGTGATCAATCGAGTTTTAACCGACATAGCAATCCTTATGATAGCATTAACAAGTGTTACATTTTCAGTTTTAACCCACTAACTGAACAATAATGTAACGATACCATTGCTTTATTTAATTAAGAAGACTAAAACATCTTAATTTCCACTTCTAATAGGTTGGAAATGAGGCGGAGTTGACTGGATTCATTCTTCCAGCTGAATGCGCTCCCGACGCAGGGGATACAAATTCTGGTGGGGATGAGTCGTTTGGCACGACACCTGTGGTATCCTAGCGCAGCAGGTCTTGGTGATACCACAGTAAATTGGGCAAAAGATTGGGCTATTTCTGCCGTGCGATGGACTGGCAATCTGTCCAGGTTGGACCCTGCCTCTTGCCTATTAACAGCTGAAGATCGGCACCAGCACCCCTCGCGGACCCAGCAGGGATGAGCGTGTAGGAAAATGAATGGATGGATGGACTGGGCTATTTCTTTTTCCATGCCATCAAGATCTCTGCCAACTGGCACCAGAAAATGCTACTATTGGGCTTTCTTCGTCTGGAAACGGATGCATACAAACATCTTACGGGTATAGCCATGATGAACTGGTTTAACTCGCACAGCTGACAATACGCCGATCTGATTGGCTGAGCAGCAAAGCTCGAATCACGTGACATCTTTAGACCGAAGTGCAAAAGTTTATATTTTTTATCAGCAATAACTTATTAATGTGCAAGTGAAAACGTGGGAACATTGGTGTTTTGAGATCACTGCTATCTGTAGCAACTGATCCAACTGTAAGAAAGTTGCCCCCTGACAGTTCATACGAAAGTGCTTAGGGAGACATCCTACAGATTCCGCTCCACGGGCTATTTTGAGGATTTCTCTAATTTTACAAGCACTGAAAGTTTTGTATGAAGATAATTTTGTGTCAAAACTATTTGTGCATTGTGTGATTTTGAAGTTGCAGAGAGAGTTACGTTGTAGACCAGTTAATTTTTATTGTTTTGATGCGGGTTTTTCACGCATGCGCGCCGGACTGGTAGGCAAAAGGCGAACACAATGGCGGACGCAAAACAGAGAAACTGACGAGTTCTCCACATATTTTTCTTCTTTAGATAACGTATCACAAGATCGTTTAAAGAGTAAGTTGATGGTTTTTGGTATCAGATTGCCAGATCCACACAGCAAAAGCCTGAAGGGACGGAGCAAGTCTGTGAAATGCTGGCCAAGTCCGTACCGTGACATATACAGCTGCCTTATAAACACGCAGGCCAGTACACACGAGAGAGCACGAAAGCCCCTGAAACCACTGGACGGCTACAATTATTTTATATCGGGACATAGGCACCAGCAACTCCCGCGACCCCATGAGGGATTAAGCGGGTCAGAGAATGGATGGACATTCAGACATGTGTAACAGCAGAAAGCGGAGTCGGACACAGACCGCGCCTCAGCAGAGAGGAAGACCCGCCCGGTAGGTTAAAAAAAACATGTTCACTACGGATTATTTTGGTGTTTTTGTCTTGTTAAAATGGGTGGGGGTGTCGGCGACGTTGCAGCGTAAACACAGACGTACTAGCGCGCGTGAACAGGGGCGTAATGCAGCCGCTGTCTGGTGAACACTATTGCACACTGATTGCACCAAGAAAACTAAAATGACGTGGCGTGCTGCTGCTGCAGCGCATCGACTCCGCTTCTCCCGGCCCCGTCTAGCGATCGCCACCTCCACTCCACCACTATTTAAGTAGAACAATGACTAGAGCAGAATTAAGTTGTATTTACCGGAGATGAAGTGTAGACTGCAAATTCTGTCGTGGTACGATGGCTCCCACAGTCCATTGGGATTGTCTGCCTGCGCTCTTTTCATTGAAATTATCCATTTCTTTCTTCTTTTTTCGTCCTTCGGTAAACAAAAGAAACGTACATCCGACGATTTGGAATGCCTCTGTGTGCAACCGGTAGCACAACAAGTCGTAGGTAATGTTTAGATTCCAAAATTAAACTAACTAAAAATACGCTAACCCGTTTTGTCATGTAGTAGACGAGAAAAGTACTGTTTTTGCCTACCCGCGGGACCCGGATGTAGCGCTGACGTCACGCGTGAACTGGTCTATAAGTTTTGTAGTTGTAGAGTAAAAAAAAAAAAAAAAAAATCACAAGTACATTTTTTTTTACCTGTTCAAATTTTAAGTACAAGTACACAAATTATGTTCTACAAGTTGCACATCAAAAACCTCTTACATTCTCAGTTTTGCTCCAAATGGTCCAGAACTATTGTTGCAAACTATTTGTGCATTGTAACTTTGGAGCTTTGTAATAATAGATTTTTTTATCTGTCACAATTACAAAAAAAAAATGTTACACCTCTTCAAATTCTTGAGTACAAGTACACATTGTTTTCTGTGAGTTACACATCATGTCTTCCATTCAGTTTTGCTGCAGTTCATGTAAAACAAATGGTGAAAAACGAATTCAAACACATGTATTAAAATCTTCACAATTTTTTTATATTGTTTTTTCAAAAATACAATTCAATAAATACAACTGCATGAATCTGCTGCTGTGAGTCACAAATTCAACTTTACAAGTTACACCTTCATTTTCACTTTTGACCCAAATGTCACACCAGTAAAAATTATCCGTGACTTGTGGATAGTACCCTTGATCATACAGCAGAGGGCACTGCCTGCTCGGTATGTCTGTATCAACTGGAGATGCATATATGGCCTACTGCACTATTTGTGCATTATAACTTTGGAACTTTGTAATTGTTCTGTGCAGCTCAACAAATTTCATCCATATCTAATATTGTCACTGTTAATATTCTGAATGGGTAGCATGTAGCTATTGTTGAAGAAGAATGTGATGTAAAACACACCTTAACAATCATATTTAATAAATACTTTTCTTTTGATAACAGATTTGTTACTTTTAAAAATTTATGGGACTTTTTGACCAACTTCACATTTTTAAAAGTAACAAATCTGTTATCAAAAGAAAAGCATTTATTGAATCAGAATGTTAAGGTGTTTTTTACATTGATCACATTATTCTTCAACAATAGCTGCATGCTACCCATTCAGAATATTAACAGTGACAACATCAGTGGATGAAATTTGTTGAGCAGCATCTAGAGGTGTTCTACTGTCATGCTGAAGTAACAGTATCCACTGAAGACATACGGTGTAGTAGTGACATTGACAGCAACTTAGTTCAAAGTGACTTAACGTAGAGATTTTGGAGGGCTATAATTCAGAAATTCCACATCATGTAGATGGATTATTATGAGTAACATCTTGAGATCTTAATTTGTCGTCTGTAAGGGAAAGTAGTCACTTGGAAAAACCAATTGTTTTAGTATCCCTGTGTAAATTCTCAGTTATTCGGGTCATCGCAACAGCAAGCATGTTTAAGCCTGTTTGCTATTGTTTTAGTAGTTATTCAGGCCAAACAGTGACTAACCAAAATAAATATTTCCATATTCACCAGCAGACCTGAAGAAAAATAAATATTACATAAAGCTGTAAGAAATTATATGAACTAACTGAAGTCGATATGTGTAAAAAACAAAGAATAGGTTAATACACGTCAAACACATTGCTTTTATTTTGAAAAGTAGTCACAGGCATTAGTAACCACATCCGGTCTCGGAATATGAACTAATGAGCCTTTTTTTCGTTTCTGTTTAAAAGCATTTTTGTTTTATGTTACCCGAAATGGAAAATTCAATTCAAATCATTTTTCAAATTTTACTTTTCCCTTTTTGACAATGAAAAAGAGAAATGCTTTGTATTTTCTTTTTTGTATTTTAAAACAAAAATCAAATCACCATTTGTTTTTGTTTTTTTTAATTCCAGTTTCTGAAAAGAAAATCCAATGACCAAAACATACACGCCCCTTGAAACATGATAAAATACTATAAATATCAATGGCTGCATTCTTCAAAAGGTCTACGTGGGCTGGGTCCAGTGCCGGCCCGAGCCTCTTGGGGGCCCTAAGCAGAATTTGATTTGGGGGCCCCCCTCCCACCACACAGAATCACCTATGCTAGAAGATTATTGACACAAATGTCACACTACAATGTTATAGTGAATATTATAAACGAATACAGTGAGGTTATGTATTAATACAAAATAAATAAATAAACAATACTTAACATACTTCTCTTTTATTAAAACTTTTGAATACAAACATATTAAGTAAATTATTTGCAAATGTGCATTAAATGTGCAAACTTTTAAATAAAACAAAAATAGACAAATGTTAATATAATCAAAAATAGAATGTTACAAAAAATACTTGTCTTTTATTAAAACTTTTGAATACAAACGTTAAGTAAATTATTTGTAAATGCGCATTAAACGTGCAAACTTTTAAATAAAACCAAAATAGACAAACATTTTTATAATCAAAAATAGAATGTTACAAAAAACCTTCTTTTATTAAAACTTTACAATACAAACATATTAAGTAAATTATTTGCAAATGTGCATTAAATGTGCAAACTTTTAAATAAAACAAAAATAGACAAACGTTAATATAATCAAAAATACAATGTTACAAAAAATACTTGTCTCTTATTAAAACTTTTGAATACAAACATATTAAATAAATTATTTGCAAATGTGCATTAATTGTGCAAACTTTTAAGTAAAACCAAAATAGACAAGCATTAAAGGTATACTATGCAACCGGCGTTGATTTTCCAGCGAGGCTCCCCCCAGAGGGCGAAAGTAAAAGTGCACTGTCGTAAATATGCTCAGCTGTTCTCCTGGTTTCTCCGTCAAGCCAGGCGCGGTTGTTTTAAGCTTAGCAGACAGGCGAACACAACGAATACAAAAGTCGAAAAAACGGCAGTACAAACAATGACTAACACAGTGAAAGTATGAACATGCACAGAGAGAGAGAGAAACCACTCCAATGCAGTGTTTCCCCTAGGAATTTGCTTACCGGACGACCGGCGGAGCGGGGAGAGAGAGACAAACTTTGCGCCGATGACCGGCTGAGCGGAGCGGGGGGGGGACAAGCTTTGCGCGATCTGCAGAGCGGGGGGAGACAAGCTTTGCGCCGATAACCGGCTGAGCGGAGCGGGGGGAGACAAGCTTTGCGCGACCGACGGAGCGGGGGGGAGACAAGCTTTGCGTGCATATCGAGTAAGTTTTATTTTTTATTATTATTTTTTTGGAATGTCGGCGAGGCCGTAGCGTGAGGGAAACCCTACAATGTTACTTACAATCGCATCAGCAGAAACGCGAGGTCCGCGCCAGCCTTGCAGCTTTCTTTTTCTTTTAGCTCTCGCCATTTGGAAATAGCTTGCCCGATGTTCACCCGTGTACGACTCCTCTCTCTGTCCAGAGCCTTTTTGCTCTTTCTTGCCTGCTCTGACATGGGCTTTCGCTGTTTTGTCGCTAGTTCCGCCATGATAACTGCACAAATATCGCCACTGCGCTAGCAACGAGCATGCCTTTCATTGGGGGCGTGTAGCAGTTCTCGCCGTAAAGCAAGACCGACTCTCGCGATCTTGCACGAGATTCTGAGCCTGTGGGTGCGAGCCGAGGGCTCCTGCAATAGGGGGTTTTCACTGACGTCACTGGCCAACTTCCGGTCCGCCATATTGGGTGGCACACTTCCTTATCTCTAGTTGTCGTACATGTATTATCTATCGCGAATGGATAAGTACGCCAGCACGCTAGAGCGACCAGATAAGGACGTATATCTGAGGAAATGTTCCGTGATCGACCATATGGACCCCTATGCCCTCCACGGTGTCTTGTTTAGCCGTAATCCAGATGATTGGCCAAATGTAGAGCACAGCGACATAGTGCATTACCTGGTGTTCGGTGAAAACCCTCTGCACACTCTTGAGGAAATGAGAGCTTACAAGGGTCTAGAGGCTCACAACCAGTTCACATCTGGTTATGTACATCAAGGAAATCGCCATCATACGTGGACGGGTGAGTTTTAATAAGATGGTAAAAATGTAAACAATCCGACGCAAATGTGTTGCATGCTTCTGCGGTGGCTGGCGCGGTGCGCGAAGGCGCTTGGCTGCAGGGCCGATCGACGCCGCTCGCGGCTTTAATTATTTAAGCAGAACAATGACCAGTGAAAAATTAAGTTGTATTTACCGTATTGGCGCCGGTAGGAGCTGCAGATCATAAAGCCAGCAAACAGTGGGAACACAGCAACTCGTTCAAAGGTAAGCTGCGCTCAGACGGGCTCTGGCACATGCTAGTTTAGTAGCTGCTAACCGTCAGTGCTAACAACCACTCGCGCATGTAATGTACTTTTAACTTGCTGCTATGTGTTTCAAACGTTTAGAACACACTCTCATTGACATCGGGATACTGTGGAAAGTTATGTTCGGTCGACTTACAGCCGCGATCCAAGCGAGCCGACGACTCTTTGTTATCTCTGTAACTCGTTCAAAGGTAAGCTGCGCTCAGACGGGCTCTGGCACATGCTAACCGTTAGTGCTAACAACCACTCACGCATGTAATGTACTTTTAACTAGCTGCTATGTGTTTCAAACGTTTAGAACACACTCTCACTGACATCGGGATACTGTGGAAAGTTATGTTCGGTCGACTTACAGCCGCGATCCAAGCGAGCCGACGACTCTTTGTTATTGCTAACAGTTGTTCTCCGTGGTTGCGCCTCCAGGCAGGAAAGCGGTGGAAAATTAATCTGTTTCTATGTTTTTCCCATGGCGATCATGTGTTGCGCTGTTACAGCCCACAATACAGCAACGGTTTACCATGGTTGAAATCAAGTGAAGGTGAAATTAATCAAATTAAAACACGGCTGAGAGAGGGAGTACAGTACGCGGTAGTCATAGGCAGTAGAGGCGGCGGAGGCAGTCAACATGACAGCTGCGGAAAGTAATAAGTCATAACGCCCAAGCCCTATTATTAATATACATATCTTACATGTTTTAAATACTTAACAGTTAATTACCTGTGACAAAGTGAGCACCGCAGACTCTGGCGTATTCCAGCTTAACACCGTCCAAATCGGACCTGGATATCCGTGTCAGCCATAGGTGACGGCGTTGTTCAGACAACTGTTTTGTTTTTTCACACTGATTCACTATTACGGCTGGTAGGCGATAGAAAGAGCGTTGATCTCCACCTCCACGGGCCGTGCAACCAACCATTAAACACGTTTTCCCCATTGTTCACTTCCAATACTGCCTAAGGCGTCATACAACGCAGGTCAACGGTGCGAAACGACTGCCACCCAATATGGCGGACGCGCTGAGTAGTCACGTGAGCGTGACGTCAGCTGAAAACCCCCTATTGCAAGTACGGTATTTCCCCCACAGACCACCAGGGCGGCTGAGAAAACCTTTGTTCAACCTGAAATGACTCATTTAATCATCCAAAACGGTATGGAACACATTAATTAACTGAAAAATGTTGCATAGTATGCCTTTAATATAATCAAAAATAGAATGTTACAAAAAAATTTAAATAATGAAAGCAAACATAAGAACTGCAAGGATTTAACAATGACCTCAAAATCGTTCCTACCTAGCTTTTCTGGAGGCAAAGTCACTGATGACATCATTGTAAGGTACTGCTTGGCCAACTTTGTTATTAATACTAATAACTGCAAGTCCACTTAGTCTTTCCTGGGCCATTGATGATGTCAAGTATGTTTTTATTAATTTGAGCTTGGAAAAGCTCCTCTCTGCTGAGGCAACTGTCACAGGCAGAGTGCAGGCTATCCTGAGAGCTACCCAGAGATTTGAGTAAAGCTCACACATCTCATTTTGTGAGAGGTATATGAGAAGTTCAAAGGCAGACTTCATAGTTTGGGGAAGTTCAGGAAGACTCTCCATCTCTAATGCCAGTGCGCTACCATCAATATCAGCCTCCTCTCCACAAGAGAGTTGTTCCCCAAGAAGCTCACATTGTTCCCTCCGGACCTTTTGATCTAGCTCCCTAAAATTGAGCAGCACTCCAAAGATATCTTTAACCTCACTTAGAGATGTAAATCTATCTTCCAATGACTGAATGCTACAGTCCACTACAGCATTAAAAAATGACACTTCAAGCCTCTTCATAGCATCCACTAGCGGCTCATCTGCAGCCTCATAGGCAAAGTGCCTTTTTGTATAACGCCATCGCTTTTCTTTCAGCACTGCTTCTGTGTTCATCCGCTCAGAAATTTCTTTAGCAGATGTCTGTGCATCACAGAAGCCTGTTTTTTCAGTAACTGATAAGTTCGCCTTTGTTCTTTTTTACGAGGTTAACCGCTACATAAAGCTGCATGTTGGTTGACTGTAGAATTTTGCTTGTGACGTTAATTTTAGACAAAATGTCACACCAGACAATGCAACAAATCTGGAACCTAAATTAACCTATCTCTTCCGCTAGGGAGTTGGCTTCAACAGCCACTACAGGGTCAGTTGCTTTACTTTTCACTTCTAGCAGTGCTTCCCTCACCTTCTCTGACTGGTAGCGCAAAGCTTCAATACTTTTTATCCGGCTTTCCCAACGTGTCTCACTCCACGACTTGAGGGTGATGTCAACAAATTTCCTTAAGATGTCCCACCTTTGAGTGGACCCAGCGAACAAATTGTACAACTTCTCCACATTTCCAAAAAAACAAGAAGCATCCGTTGATGCTTTAGCTGCATCTGAGACTGTCAGATTTAGTGTATGGGAACTGCAAGGCACATAAAAAGCTCTTGGATTTTTAACCAATAGCCTAGCCTGCACACCTTTGTTTTTTCCCTTCATATTAGCCCCATTGTCATAGGACTGCCCCCGACAATCCTGAAAAGGGATGTTCAATTCCTCAAGCCTGTTGAGGATTAGATTGGACAAACCCAGGCCAGTGGATTCTGGAGCTATCAGAAATCCTAAAAAGTGCTGTTTTATTTCTGGTGTTGTGCCCAGAGTGACTGTGCGCACCACAACAGATATTTGTTCACAGTGACTAACATCGGGTGTACAGTCTAAAATTATTGAATAATATTTGCAGTCCTTGATTTCTGCCACCATTACCTCAAGTATTTTGTCACTGACACACTATCAGCTCATTCTGGATAGTTTTACCCAGGTACGTGTTGTGTTGCATACCACTATCAATTCGTCTGATGTGGTCTTTTAACACCGGGTCAAATTTTGCAATCAGTTCCACCTCTTTAAGGAAGTTCCCATTGTTGGCCTGATGCAAAGTATCGACAGACCCCCTGAGTGCAAGATTTCTCTCTACCAAAGACTGAATGATACTAATCAAACGGATAAGAATATCTCTCCAACGATTTCTTTCTGCCTCCAAAAGGGCCATTTCTGTTGCATCAATAGTCTTTTGCTTAGAAAGACCGAGGGCAAAGTCTTTCTACTTCACCATATTATTGCAATGATCTTTACTATTCTCATGCCGTTTCAGCAAACCCCCTACATCTACCTAATCCCGCTGTCCCTCTGTTGACAGTTTTGTGGACTTTCTCGAGAATAAATTGCAACAGAAGCAGTAAACCGCATCATTTTTCTTTGAATATATTAGCCAGCTTTGCTTGATTTTTTCCCCATTAACTAATTGTCTGTATGTATAGTGATAATGAAAGCTTTGTCCATCTGATTTCTTGGGGAAGGTAAAGGTGTCACTTATTGGCACTGACCCTCTTCTTACCAGATCAGTCCTTTCTGAGTCTGACAGGAAAGCTGACCATTCAACTGGATCAATTGGAGGAGCTGTTGATCTATCTTGATAGCTGGAGCTTGTTGAGGGAGTGTTGAGGGATGGGAAATTTATAGCAGTGGGTGCAGATGTAGAAGGACCTGGAGGGACATTATATTAAATAAAAAAGAATAGTAAAATACCATAACAGAATATTTTATAGCAGGGATTTTCAATAGGTGAGGTGCGCCTCCCCTGGGGGGC
Source organism: Fundulus heteroclitus (assembly GCF_011125445.2). NCBI lineage: Eukaryota > Metazoa > Chordata > Actinopteri > Cyprinodontiformes > Fundulidae > Fundulus > Fundulus heteroclitus. Next base: position 43,679,149 of record NC_046380.1, read on the forward strand.
GCCAAAGAGTCACAGGGGAGGCGCGACAAGACAGAGAAGAAGATAGCGCTGCTGCTCAACTCTGTGAAACTATGTAGCAATATTTGTGCCTTCTGTTTGAGCACGCAGGTACCAATCCAAGAGCGCAGTGAGACAACTCTCAACGCTCAAAACCGGTCTGGCACGCGCTCAACTCTGGAAAACTCTTCTCAACCCACTGTCCTTGCGGTGAGTTCCATCTCTGCTCACGCGCGCCTGCTCGTTCCATGCTCAACACCAGCTGTGCGTTGCTTATTTTAGCCTAAAATATTTAGGCTAAAATATTAGAGTTACTAAGTGAGGTGTGAAAAATGTTTTTGTCTCTTTTCTTTCCAGCTTCTGGGAGGTGATGCAAAAGTTTATTCTGATCATAATCATCATCAATGTCATCATTATTAAAAGAGCACTTTAACACGAGGTAAAACAAAGTTCCAAACATCAGAAATACATCAGACATGAGATAACATCTAATAAAATGCTTGTTTGTTAAAATAGCAATAGGTCTAAATTGTGTATAATTAGCCTAAAAAGTACATTGGAATATGTTGACGTTGAGTTCAGTTTGACATTGGCATCTGTTTAGTTCAGTTTGTCTGCATAACAATCGTTTATGAATTTGCTCTAATGACAGCTCAATTTTAAAACTAAGCCCTCTGTCCATGATGTTTCAGTAAAAATAGCATGTAAGATGGAAATATTTGGATGGATATTTTATGAATAGGCCTTTTTTTATGAATGTACTTTGTTAAAAGAAATACAATAAAAAAAACACGTGTTGGGCCATCAGTTGTTTTTGAAACACAGCATTCTAGGAACACAAAATAAAGATGCATTTACTGCAGGGACCTGTGTAGGGTAGGTATGTGGTTGGGATGGGGGTGGGGGACGTGGTTATCTTTACCTATTCCAAGGGGAGGCTCACATTCAATGAATTTGAAAACCCCTGTTTTATAGTAAAGCTAACACAAAACAAAAACTTTGAAAACTATGTAACCATTTGCCATCAAGAAAACCCTCACCTGCTGTATCATCAGCTGTGGAGGCACTGACACTTGACACATTAGGAGCAGGTAGAGTTGGTTGTGCTCCAAAGTACTTCAACAATGTTCCTGGAAAAAAATAGCATTGAATATGTGCATAGTTTATTGAGCAGAATGAGTTTATTTTGCCATCATTACTTGCACCACAAGAAATTCCACACCATATCTAACAATTAATATTCTACTGGCAAATGAGACATAATTGCAGTGTGGTGAAAACTTAACATGGTGATCTACTGCAGCCTATAAATATGAGGAAAGCACTGCTGCATCATGCACCACCATATTAATAAATTTGAAGTCTGTTTTCATTTTTTGGTATATTTTTTCGTCCGTCCGTCCGTTTTCTTCCGCTTATCTGGGGTCGGGTCGTGGGGCTATCAGCTTCAGTAGGGAGGCCCAGACGTCTCTCTCCCCAGCCACTTTGGCCAGCTCCTACCGGGGAATCCAAAGGCGTTCCCAGGCCAGCCGTGAGACATAGTCCCTCAAGCGTGTCCTGGGTCTTCCCCTGGGCCTCCTCCCTATTTTTGTTTCATAAAAATAAATACCTTCTCTCACCAAAGATCTTAGAGCAGAGAGCACACGTGCTTTGCTCATGATGAAGGTACATTCACTTCAAAACAAACACTGATGCTAGCTAAGATGGCATTGCTGTTTTTCCCAAATTAAACCGATATCTATCAATACACGAAATACACACCTACTACCTAGATAATTTTATGTATATTAATAACGGGAGATATTTCACTGTTAATGGCGGGGATTTCGCTCTGGTGAAGGATGGCTGATAAATATCACGACATGAGTCGTGACTAGCTAGCTGCTACCTCAAGTGACATGAGCACAATTTGCGCTCCTGCTGCACAAAACATACCGTAAATAATCATGCAAACATACCTTTATCTTGCTCTTTTTTCTCCTCTGTTCTTTTCTTTTTTCGGCACCAGAGGGATACGTCCTTTCTTGTGACATGGCCTAGGCTTATTTATTATTGTAACGTGCCCTGCGCATCCGTGTGAATTGTCAATGCACGCGAGCAGCGCGCGGCAGCCGTCGCAAAGTGTATGCACTTGAGCAGTTGTAGACAAATTAGATTTTTTTCTCTTGAATTTTTTATTCATTAATTCATATTCATTAATTTATATCACTGATTTAAGTTATTTAATTGTTAAATTTTTTTTTTTTTTACCAGGGCCTGGTCAATCATTTTTGGGGGCCCCCTGGTCACCAGGGGGGCCCAAGCGGCCACTTAGTTCGCTTTTGCCTCGGGCCGGCCCTGGCTGGGTCCTTGGAAGACAACATGGCAGTAGGCCATGTTGCCATTTCCGGTTGATACAGACTGACTGAGCAGGCAGCGCCCTCTGCTGTACGATCAAGGGTACTACCCACAAGTCGCGGATCATTTTTACCGGTGTGACATTTGTGTCAAAAGTGAAAATGAAGGTGTAACTCGTAAAGTTGAAATTGTGACTCACAGCAGCAGATTTGTGCAGTTGCATTCATTGGATTGTATTTGTGTGAAAAAATAAAATTAATAATAAAATGTGAAGATTTGAATACACATGTTTGAATTTGTTTTGCACCATTTGTTTTGAATCAACTGGAGCAAAACTGAATGGAAAATATTTATGATGTGCAATTCACAGAAAACAATTTGTATACTTGTACTCAAGAATTTGAAGAAGAGGTGTAACTTTTTTTGTATTTGTGACAGATAAAAAAAAATCTACATTTACAAAGCTCCAAAGTTACAACGCACAAATAGTTTTGCAACAACAGTTCTGGACCATTTGGAGCAAAACTGAGAATGTAAGAGGTTTTTGATGTGCAACTTGTAGAACATAATTTGTGTACTTGTACTTAAAATTTGAACAGGTAAAACAAAATTGTACTTGTGATTTTTTTTTTATTCTACAACTACAAAACTATTAACGTTACTCTCTCTGCAACTTCAAATTCACACTAACAATGCACAAATAGTTTTGATACAAAATTACCTTCAGAGTCTGTCTTACGTACATAGGCTGTCTCTAGAGTGCACCGGCCACTAATCCAACCACTGTGTGTGTGTGTGTGTGTGTGTGTGTGTGTGTGTATGTATGTGTGTGTATTTGGAATACACTACCATGTGGAGTAGAGAAAGTGGAGGAAGAGCTGAATCTGCACAGCATGTATATCCTATAACCTATAGAAATTATTTTGTTGCAATCAAAAGTCCACGGTATTGTACTTAAAAATCATCTTTATCATGGCTGAGGAAAAACATACTCTAAAGGCCCGTTTACACTACACTTTTTTAACCGAGCCGAGCCGAGCCCAGTCTGAGCTTGGATCAGTTAACCAAGCCGAGACGACCGTTTACACACCACACTATCCCGGTTCCTTGGTTGCTCCTCGCCTCCTAGTGACGATCTGCAGTACTGCTGCTCTCTGGGATTGAAGGCGGGACCGAGCAAATCAAAATGGCGGCACCCGTAACATTCAGGATGTTATGGTTAGACAGAGTCGGCTTTTGGGACGTGGATAAGACAAACAAACGTCTAATAAGGATTTACAGACGCAGGAAACAACAATAGACACTGAGGTTCATCACACTGCTAAGCAGAATCATCACTGGAAATCGTGTGGCATGGTAAGGAAGCTAGTATTATTATGAATGTCTGAAATTTGTCTGAATGGAGTGTGAATCGGGACGTGCAGCCAGACACGCCAGAAAAACCACGGACGGTCAGCTGACTGTAAGGGGATGACGCGGTCTGCTCATGCGCTCTTCGTTATCTTTGTTATCAGATAATCGGGATTAAAAAAAAAACAGCCTGAGACCTACTCAGGAACTGGTCTCCAGTTAGCGTGGTCCGGTTATGTCTAGCGCTGTCCAGTTCAGTATGCTGAGCATTTACACACAAGAGTTATCTCGGTTACCGAGCTCGGACTGGTCTCGGCTGGGTTAAAAAAGTGTAGTGTAAACGGGCCTTTAAAGCTCTAAATTTTAACTCTGAGGCAAAATTTGGAGCACAGATCACAGTCCCGTCTAGTTTAAATCTAGAAGAAGATCTAGATTTGTCTCGTCTCCCTCTCTCTCTCTCAAAGACACACACACGGGCGCGCAAGCATGCACGCACACACACACACACACACACACAAACACAGGCAGAGAGAAGCTGTGCCTTACTGTATTATTAGTTCAGGCTGATGTGTGTTCCAGATATTTATCTTGGTGGATTATTTTATCCTTACAAAATACTCAAGACAATCTTGCTTATACAATAATATGAGCATTATTTGTATTATTTGTTATATTTATGTTTTTCAATATAATAATTTTTTTTACTTGTTATAGTTTAACGTTTTTTGCAGATTTCTTTAGAGTTAATGTTGCAAACAAGACATGGGATGGGGGTTAAAGGCCACACCTCCAGGATGCGTTTCCCTCTTCCAGGCATTCTAGGCTAGTTGAAAAAAAAAAATCCTGTTCCAATTAAAGCCATGTTGTGCAGAGTTGACTAGGGCGGGCAAAATTGAGTAAGGTTAGTGGAAAAGGGGCTTTAGTGGTGAATTTCTGGTGTACCAGCAACCACATGACAGACTATGAAGCAGGTAAACAGACACAACGGTAAAAAATAAATAAAAATTAGGATGAGATTTTACAGTAAGGGGACATTTACAATATAGGAAAGAGCAAACTTAAATTAAAGAAGCGTGCCAATGTGTGGGGTGATTTAAGAAATGGTGTAAAACATGTAGGTATATTTATGCACAACATGTTAACAGGATTGTGTTTTTCACTAAACCATAGAAATAAAAAAAAATTAAAACAACAAACCACATAGAAACATTTGTGTCACCACCAAGACTTTTCACCACTATGGTACACAACAGAAGATCCCATAAAGCCACTCACCCTGATAGGCATCATCCATTGCGGCATAATCTGTTACTGGTTCATCAGCCTGGGAAGAAACCGAAGTGATATATTAACAAAAGATTTACAGTTGCTGGCATTAATGTTGCTGATGTCCCCAGTCATAGCGTCATGATGCAAAGCAAACCTTCAAACAGATGATGCATTCTGGGATAACACCCAGGCTGCCTAATGTGGCCGAGTCATCTGTAAGACCTTTTCCGTCGATAGAGAGGTTCTGGTCGAATGGAGCCACAGAAAAGGCGTGCATAATCTATAATCCCATACACAGTAGAGTTAACGATGCAAAACAGACAAACATAAATCACAATATTCTGTCAAGAGAAGCCCTCACTTGAATCTTCAGCTCTTTTAGTGTCTGATTTGCTGAAACAATGAGTGCTTTCTCTCCTCTAAGTTTCCTGTGGCGGGTACTTCTTCTGATTCCTCCTGATTTGATCATACTGGTTCCAGAAATAGTAGCTGCTGAAGCCTCACAGCTGTCATTCAATTTCATCCGCTTTGCACCATCTTGTGACTACAGAAAAAGAGATTTTAAGATATTATTGGATAATTCACTATTTTTGGTAACATCCTAAAAATTAACATCAGACCCAATTATCAGTCTAACAGATATAAAGGGAAGTCTTCTAATGAGAACCAGCTTTATCTGCCAGGTGTGAGTACACATTTGAGAAATTTGACTCTGGATTGTACAATGCTTCTAATGTGGTTTACTTATACAATAATCCAATAACACAATGATGCAGTACACAACACAGGCTACACTTTGGAGAACACATACTGTATATACACATTATAAACAAAACAGACAGATTGAGACAATATTGCAATGGTGCAATGAGCAGAGTGCACAGGATGCAGCAGTAAATATTGTGTACATGTTGGAGGTGGAAGTGATATACAGGTGCACACACACATACAAACACATGTCCACAGTGTGATCAGTGCAGAGAATGGGAGTGCTTCAAGAAATATTATGCCCTATGTACTATTATATTAGCCTCGAAGAGTGAGTCATGGATCTGTTACTGCGACAGCTGTTACTGTTTTTGTGTTTTTAATAAGCAACAGCTCCTAGCAGTCAGGCTGATGTAAAACATTGAACTATGTCACAGCAGTGTAATTACCTGACTGAAGTCTGGGTCTTTGTCTCCATCCACTTTTGGAAGCTCTTCCCTCTCCTCTTCTGCTTCAGAGCTGCAAGCATTCAGTTCTGGGGTACCATCTTTTGCTGTCTATGGAGATGACATTATGATAGGCCAAATATATGTAAACTGTGCCTTCTAAAGATCTTTGGGTCTTATAAAACAAAACTAATTGTGATTGTGAAATATGTTCTTTCATATGTGTTTTCTACCATTTTGTCTTCAATGACTTTGCGTATGTAGACAGTTGCCTGGGTATACTCTCTCAGGTCCCTCTGCTGCTGGAACAGGAAGCTCTCTCTGCACTCCCAGCATAGATCTAATTAGAAAAAATACATTTTAGGAAAAATACCAAATGAACCAAGAAAAATCTGCCAGACACAAACTGGTATATTGGGACCTAAAAGGGCTTATGACTTTTTTAAACAAATCTGGCATAAATGACCGCATAGATGAACATTAACAGAGTTGCATGAGTTGTGTTAGCTGGTTATGTAAATAGTAAACATGCCATTTGTTCTGATAAAAAGATCATAGGTTGGTCTTGTTTAGCTTGGTCTAAGTGAGGTACCAACAAGTAGCAGGGTTGCCACAATACTAAGTAAAATACTCAATACCATTTATGATACTGTGGCAACAATTTTCTGAAAGTACAAGATTCTTTCTAGTTAAGAGCAAAAACAAGATTAATTACAGTATGACAATATTTCAATTCCCTTGATGAGGACTAAATAACAGGTAGTATTTAGTGTTAAAATCCTTATTAAAGTGTGTATCTTTGATTCAGTTGTGCAAATACGTTTCTAGAAATTAAAATAGCAGCCAGCTGCATTATGTGATAAGGTACTCGACACAAACTGAGCGCAGCTTGTCTGATAACACACACATATTAGAAGAAGAGATCAAAGTTAATAGACAGTCTCTTTCCATTGCAGGGACTTTAACCATTACCCAGGATTCTGAAAGCTCTCTGTGCAGTTCGACACAATTATATCAGACTAATTTCAATTTTCTGAGTCCACACTTCCAAGATAAATGTTCTGATCTCAGAGTAAGACCTTTTTAGATTGCCCAGGGGCAGGGTTGAAGCATATTGTTCAAACGGAAGTGCAATAGTGGAAGAGAGCAGCAACAGATGTGATTAAAGTTGAATATATTACGCCTTCTTTGAACGCCTAGGAGGATAGGCCTCTATGTCCTTTTAAAACAGCAGCGCAGCAACTGCAGGTTGCTCAAGTGCAAAGCCAGCAGAATTGACAAAGACTCCAAGATAGGCGTCAAAACGTTTTCAGAAAGAACTGAGCGAAAGTCCGGTTGCCTCCGACTCAGGTAAATACAGGCTCTTTTGGTGGAAAAGGGGCTAATGACAGGCTCAATCACCACCGAAGCGAAGTACAAGTCCGAATCATGAAATCCTCCCACCATTTTTTTTAAAATAAGCAATCATTGTAAATTTTTTAACATCAACCGTTGCATTGAACTCCAGAAGAGTCCTTGTACAAGCAAATTATAATCTTCAATACATTCTCAATGAAGAAATGTAGTTTTGTGCCGTTTTCCTCCATTCTCATATAAACAAACATGCATAATTTTTTTAACTCAATAGAAAGCACCTCTGAACAATGCTTTTGTTTGCCTTCTGCTAAGTTGTTTTCTGCCTGTACTCGACATGTTAGCAGAGTTTAATCTTCCAGCCGGTGGTCAGGTGAGCGACTGCAGGGAGGGGAGGGGCTGAGGTTCTGTTGTTGTAGCACTGCGGCTGGAAGAAGTGCAACCATTTGGGCAAATATGAAAGAGTCGCTAACAAGTAGTGGCTTTCAAAACTCAGTGAAAAGAAAATCACAATTTTCTTTCCATTGTTCTGATGACGATCATTTCATATTTTTTTGGGACCTCAAGTCACAAAGAACCCTAAAATCTTTATATACCTCAAGGACTATTGATTGATTGAGGACTGATTTAGAAAAGTTTTCTCATCTTCAGGTAAATCACTCATAATTATTGTTAGGCCAAATATTTAAATTAGGCCCCTGGCTTTCTCACTCATATAAACTGATCTAACCTTAGATTAGTCAACTCTACCTTTTTTTTACTACAACAGTAGGTAAAAAAAACTTTCAGAAAGTTTCAATACATAAATGCAGAAAATGTGAATCCTAATAAAATCTAAAATACAGCTGTGAGGGAAAAAAAACGGTAAGAAGTTTTCTCACAATTGGAAATCTTACCAGGCTGGGTGGTGTATTGCGTGGTGGAGCTATCTGCTGTGGTCTGTCTCACACAGTGGATAACTATTGGCTTGTCAACGATGAAGAGTCTGCTGATCACTTCCCATTCGTTAGGCCACAACAGAGCTATACTGTGCGAAACAAACAGCAAAATGTGAGACCATCCCTTAGCTCAGTGCTTTTAATATAAAATGTTGTCATTTTGTAGGTTTCCCTAACAGTTATGTTTTACTGTCCTATAAAACAGGGCAGCTTCCCAGATCTTGACTGACCAACAAATTGTTATCTAGCATCCACTCAGACTAGGTCAAGGTTCAGAAAGCCCTTCTTTTGGGGTATTTAAGTCACAAATAGGGTTGCCAACCGTCCCTTGAAAAATAGAATTGTCCCATATTTATAATCCAAAGTACGTGTCCTGTAAAGAGCTAAAACAGGACGCACCTAGTCCTATAATTTCGTGAGAATCAAAATCTCTAAAATGACAGTGGAATTAATAAATGATGGTGCACTTTATATTTAGTATTATGGTAAATTCTTTCCCAGCCACATCCTGCTTTGTGACCAATGACTAACAGGCCCTCACACCAACGTATGATGATACAAATCGGATTCACCTCATTGGTCTAGGTACTGTTGCTTTACAAAAGATACAAGAAGACATGAGATGAACACACAAAGCAGCAGGGAGTTGTACGACAGGAATTCATCGGCTCCAAACACTGCTGAGGTTTTAGCTGTGAGCAGTAACCCGACCACTACCCGACCAAATGAAAAAACTGCAAAAATACAGAGTTGAGAGGGAAAAGGAACAGGCAAGATTTCTCTGCAATACCTACAAAGCGCACTGCAAATTTCTGTCAGCACACTTTTTCTGTTGCTCACGATGGACAATATGATGTAAAACAGCATGCTTCCAGTGTTGGACATAGAAGAAACAGGAGAGACAACAGAAACAGAAAAAACCCTAGACCAGTTTGTTCTTCACCAGGGAACACCAGAGTCAGACATGGTATGTAAAAAATATTTTAATCTTATTAGTATAGGGAAATATTATGAATGGGAACATTTAGGCTAAAGACAACATATTTAGTGCCATAAACAACAATATAAAGATAAAGACAATAAGAATTCTTTGTTATTATTTACAGGTGACTGCTGCAGAGGTAGCCCATAAATACCACACTGTGAAACATGGTTTAAGTGTTTTTTATATATATTTTTTTTAGTCTGGTAATTTTATTTAACTAAAAAACAATACAAATATTTATTAAATAGTTTAATAATTTGTTTTCCATGTATGTTTGTATCACTCAAAACATTCCTGTAATTAAACTGAGGTTCAAGTCAATTATCTACAAATTAACCAGGATAGGGTGAAGACAGTGAGATTAGACGACCCTAACAGGAGGTGTCCCTTATTTATTTTTAAAGGAGTTGGCAACCCTAGTCACAAGTGCAGGATCAATCATTGTTTAACAAGGTGTTTTTTTTCGTCAGGAAAAGACATTTAGAAATTGGAATAACGATGATTACGTAGTTTTCTTTTTGTTGAGCATTTCTTTAAAATACAGTCTAATTTGTGTGAAAGTGTAAATACTCTACAAACCCTGTAGCTCGTGTTAAGGATTGCAGGGGGAACCTATACGCACAGCTGTGACCACTCAACAGAATTAATGACAATGTGTGAGCTGTATACGTCACAGGGGTTAAAAAGCACTTGAGTAGCACTGCCCCCCTGTATGTTCAAAACATTCACTGTGAATAAAGTGTCTTCATAAATTTTCAAGTCCAAGTGGTTAGTTCGGGACAATAAACTGGAGCATTGGATGCTCTGCCAGATAGTTTGGTTTAATCAGCAAGGATGGTATTGAACATATACTAGCCAATCCCAGCTATCATGAGCAGGGGGGAATGAGATGTCCTTCAAAGGTCAACGGCCCATCACAAGTTGTTACAGGGTCAATTAAGACCTCAACTGGACCTCAGATGCTGATCAAGGCAAAAATGATTTGCTGATTGATGATTTCTTAAGTGAACTCGATTAATTACAATACCTGACATAGTTGGATCATTAGTCTGCTGTTAATTGTAACTGCTACAAAACCAAAAATGGCCACTGTAGCATTTCTCAAGTATGTAGCCATGCACGATTCAATATACCGTTCTGGTAACAGCTTTATATAACTTTGAAAAAAGATGGATCAAACGATTTATGAGAATGCATTTAACAAATCTGTGTTTATAAAAACATATTCTAAAGTACTGCTCATCATTTAGAGTTGTTGCTTGTTTCTTTATATTTAATTATCAATGAGCCAAAGATTGATTTAATCTTTTTATGAGATTCTCCGCAGTAGTTTTTCAGAGTTTTTTTAATACACTGGTTGCATTTTCACTTATTTGGATCCAGTTCCTGATCATTTTCAGAGGAATAATTTTTATGACACTGAACTCTCAAATCTGAATCATAGAGGCTCTCGTGATTTTCTTTTTAACTTTTTATAAAAGTTCATATCTTTACATTGCAATATTCATTGCAATGTAAAGATATATGATGATGATTTAATGTAATGACAGAAACTGGGTGATAAAACAGCCACATCCACAGAAAAAACATTGAAAATCCCGGAGAATGCTGAGAACTATACTCAAAATCAACACAAAAAACCTGGTTACTGAACATTGCACAGTACTGTAAAAGTGATTTTTCATATGTTTTGACAGGCAACACATTTAACAAGCAGAACTCACTGTTGGGCCTCTCCATTGATGAGGGAGTCAAAGGTGAACATGAAGCCGCCGTGAGGACAGAGAAGCAATGAGTTGCCCACATTAGACACTGGAGAAGATTTTGTGGGTCTCCTGAAAAAATATGTGTGTTTATGATAAAATAACACCTGAGGAGGGAGTTACTCACATCAGTAAGTAAAGGGGTAAAATTATCATTGGGTAAACAGCCATCTTAAACATCATAACACTTAACTTTATCTGAATAGCTTGCTTTAGTCCATCCCATTAACAAAAATCGTATATTGTTGCCAATATTGTGCAGTTAAGTCAAATATACACCATCAGTCAAAGGTTTGGATTCACCTTCTCATTCAATGGCTTGTCTTTATTTCTATTAGAACCTCAGAGAACACCTTCAAGACAGTTGGAAAACCATATCAGGTGACTAACCTCATGAAGCTCATCAAGAGGGGGGTGGGATGTTGGGTATTTAGAAAAGGCTAAAATGTACAAGATGTTTTTAGTTATTTCACCATTTTGTGCTCTATAACTCTATATACTTTTCTGTCATAGTTTTGATGTCTTCACTATGTATCTGCAATGTAGAAAGTCTTAAAAACAAGGAGAAGTCATTGAATGACAAAGGTGAGTCCAAACCTTTGACTGGTAGTGTATATTTTTTTACAGGACCATTTTTAAAATTAGATGACAAACATTTTTCTCATTTGACGCTAAACGAAAAACATACCTGATAAACTTTCTCCACTCTTCCACAAAAAACAGAGGAACGATGTAAAGTCTATCTGTGCCCTGGAGAAACCAACCACAGAGGTATTAATGTATTAGCAAGCCACATGAACTAAAAGTCAAAGCCTTCAGAACTGACAAGTTCAGCTTTTTCTTTGCTTTCACCTGAGGCCACTTGATGAGCGTCGGCCGGTTCTTTTCATGGAAGAGGTTGAGTAGCTGGTTCTTCTGGTCAAGAGCCATCATTTTACTGACTGCCTCGTTGTCCTTTTCCTCCTGCTCTAAAGTCTGAGTACACAAGAGCAAAAAGTTTACAACATGGTGATAAAGGGACATCTCTATCATCCCTCCCACACACTGCAGTCTTTTCACACAAATTTCTACAGATTTTCATGTTTGACCTGCAAATAAATGACAAAATTAAGTCAATTTAGATCTTAATCAACAACACTAAAAAGTAAGTTAGAGTTGAAAAACTACTTTTAATTCAAACATTCATGTACATGCATTGAAGGGATTAATCTGTCTGTGCAGTTATGTGTGTATTTGCTATCCCATTGCATTCCCATCAGTTACTATTTGCATTTTCACCTCTTAAAACAAACTATCTTACAAATAAACAAACAAATGTGAGCCCGACATTGGTTACTATCAATGGAAGTATAAATAGTATTGGAAAGCATTGTGGTCCATCTGTATTAGGGCTATTACGATTCATCAAATTATTCGAAGACCTCGATTCACAAAATTCATTAAGGCAAAATTATCTGGCTCGAAGCAATGTTACAGTAGCTATGTTTAAATGCACAAAATTTTAGGATAAAATTAAAATGTATTCAGAATTAAATAATCGGATTGTACACAATCAATGCTGGTGGTTCCTAGAGTCTCTAAAAGTAGAATGGGAGGCAGATCCTTTAGCTATCAGGCTCCTCTCCTGTGGAACCAACTCCCAGTTTTGGTCCGTGAGGCAGACACCCTGTCTACTTTTAAGACTAATCTTAAAACTTTACTTTTTGACAAAGCTTATAGTTAGAGTGGCTCATGTTACCCTGAGCTACCTCTATAGTTGTGATGCTATAGGCTTAGGCTACTGGAGGACATCAGGGTCTATTTTTCTCACTCTACTGATTTCTACTGTTCTCTAGTTTTGCATTGCATTGCATTGAAATGACTTGTCATTTCAGCTTTTAACTTTTTGTTCTCTTTTTTCTTCATAGTAGGTACACCTGGTCTGGCGCTCTGTTAGTTGTGACATCATCCAGGGAAGACAGATCACCCGCTATTACCATCTAATGTAGAACAGATTACTTGATCAATGTGTGCTTCTGTGCTTTTTTGTCTGTCTTGTTGTGTCTTTGCTCTGTCTTCTCTAGCCCCCAGTCGGTCGAGGCAGATGACTGTTTATACTGAGCCCTGTTCTGCTGGAGGGTTTTCGTTTCTGTTAATGGGGAGTTTTTCTTTCCGCTGTTGTTTCATGCTTGCTCAGTATGAGGGATTGCTGCAAAGCCATTGACAATGCAGACGACTCTCCCTGTGGCTCTACGCTTCCCAGGAGTGAATGCTGCCTTTCGGGACTTTGATGCAATCAACTGGTTCCCTTATATAGGAAATTTTTGACCAATCTGTATAATCTGACCCAATCTGTATAATATGATTGAATTTGACTTTGTAAAGTGCCTTGAGATGACATGTTTCATGAATTGGGGCTATATAAATAAAATTGAATTGAATTGAATTAATCCAATCATAATGTGCGTGTATATGCACCTGGCTTTATTCAGTATATAAACCACTCTGACATGTGCAGTTATCATATGGCCCTAAAATAATGCAAAAGAAGTACTTCTGTCTTTGCTAAACAACAAAAAATAGTAAACAAAGCAGTATTGTACCAGTTAGTTTGTTTTCAGAGTACCATGGCTGGACTTCCACGATGTTCCAATTACGGTTGAAACATTACAGAGTAAGCAACAATTTTGAGCCGTTTTATTTTTTCGAATAGAAAAGTTGTATCGGGAGCCCCAACAGTTTTGCTCCCAACGTATTTCCAACACTCAATGCGAAAATATGTCCCATTTACGTTGGGGACAACAATTTTATTCCGATTGAGCTTATTCCGATTGACTTGTTTACATGACGTATTCCTATTCGGATAGGCCCTTTATTATGATTACTTTTGTCTATGTAAACGTAGCTATTGTTTATTTATTCAGCATACTGTGTTCCGACCAGGCAGCTAATGATAGCCAAGATACATGGATGCCAAATGCAGTTATCAACTATGGAGACAGAAAGCAACGGGCTTTCCGTCTCTATTTAGCAAGCTGCCTGGTATCGACTGAGCTTTTAGCTGCTAAAGATTAGTGCTTCTACTCGCAGCTCAGCCCACATTTCCTCTTTTGCCAGAACTTGTTTTGATTGGTCAACAAGGCACCCATGTGGCCAATCATGTAAGGGCCATAACAGTATATTAAAATGGTATTGGGTGAGTAGAGGGTGAGTTTGTTAGGTTGTCCTATAAAATTAACTATGAGGAACAGGCGAAAACAAAGGCTCTGGTTTTTAGTTTAAAGACGTTTACTTAACTACTAACTAAAACTACTTTAAACTACTTTGGGACAACAAAGCAAAGCTCTTTCACTTGAATGAAAATAGGAGCAGGTTCCACTACAAACCTGGGAAGACATATCAGAGCTGTCAATTTAGAGAAAAGTTTCGTTCTGGTTCTGTTCAGTGCAGTTTTTTGTTAATTTGTGCAACTTTTTTTTTCTAAAATGAGACATGGTTCTGTAAATCAGCTGCGGTTTTTTTCTTCAATTTTTAACTTAAACACTTAATGGTTATCTGGATATGCCTTAATATCTATTAATATTCTTGTGTGTAAGTCTAGTGTCTAGGCCCACCTGTGTTTGCCACTGTTACACCCAGATTTCACCACTGTGGGACAGTATAGGTATTTCTATTCTATTAAACACAGGTAATTCAATTCAATTTTATCTATATAGCGCCAATTCATGATACATGTCATCTCAAGGCATTTTACAAAGTCAATCAAATCATACAGATTGGTCAAAAGGTTTCCTATCTAAGGAAACCCAGTAGATTGCATTAAGTCTTGACAAGCAGCTTTCAGTCCTCATGAAAGAGCGTAGAGCCACAGGGAGAGTTGTCTGCAATGTCGATGGCTTTGCAGCAATCCCTTATACTGAGCAAGCATGAAGCAACAGTGGAGAAGAAAACTCTTCTTTAACAGGGCGGAAAAGCTCCAGCACAACCAGGCTCAGTGTAAACGGTCATCTGCATGGACCGACTACAGCTGCATAACTTTAGAGATAGCTCATGGTAACCTAATCCACTAACTATAAGCTTTGTCAAAAAGGAACATTTTAAGCCTAGTCTTAAAAGTAGAGAGAGTGTTTGCCTCATGGACCAAGACTGTGAGTCGGTTCCACAGGAGAGGCGCCTGATAAAAAGATCTGCCTCCCATTCTACTTTTAGGGCCCCTGGGAACCACCAGCAGACCTGCAGTCTGAGAGTGAAGTGCTCTGTTAAGCCGGGCGTACACTGTACGAGTTTTTCAGTCGTGGTACTTATATACATCTCAAACTGTGCGACGGAACCGCGGGGTTTAAAAAGTTCACCGCTCACGATCTGTGCAGCGCGACGCTCGGACGAGACCGGACTGCTCACACTGTACGTCGTGTCCCCTCTGGGACCGCTCGCTGTGGTGGCAGAGGCAGGCGAGCGACGGTAGGTGACAGGGACCCAGAGCAGGGGTTCGAGCCCAGCTCTGGCGAGGCCCGCAGGAGGCACCGGGCGTCGGGGGAACGGAGGGGAGAGAGGAGGGACGAGACGCACCGGCGGCCGCGCGGCACGGCAGGTCGCCCGGCCCGCACCCCCCCCGCGAGCGGAGGAGTGCCGAAACAGGCGGCGGACCGCGGAGGA
Source organism: Fundulus heteroclitus (assembly GCF_011125445.2). Lineage (NCBI taxonomy): Eukaryota > Metazoa > Chordata > Actinopteri > Cyprinodontiformes > Fundulidae > Fundulus > Fundulus heteroclitus. The sequence goes on from NC_046380.1 coordinate 43,694,930, forward strand.
GTGCCGAAACAGGCAGCCAGCGCGGACCGCAGAGGACCGCGGAGGAGTGCCGAAACAGGCGGCGGACCGCGGAGGAGTGCTGAAACAGGCAGCCAGCGCCAGCGCGTTGCCGCCCTCCCCAATGCCCCCGCGAGCGGGCCGGGCGGAGGTTGCTTCAGGGACGCCTGCTCCCCTCCCTCCGCTGGCGGGGACGGAGAGGAGGGGAGGGCGCCCCCTCGTAGCTCTGCTTGAACAGCAGGATGCGCTCAGGAAAACCTCACGACAGCCGACTGAATTTCAAACATGATTGATTTTCACCGACCGTCCGATTTCTGATCGGGAGGTAGTCGTGAGAAGCCATCCCCCCTCCTCCCCCCCTCTACGATCAAGCTGAAATTCGGCCCGATTCAAAAAATGCTCGCACGACTGAAGAATCGGCCCGAAAAGGGGAAAAACTCGTACAGTGTACGCCCGGCTTTAGGTGTCACGGCTGTTGCCGTCACATTTGTGTTTCCCCCTTTTTCTTTCTCATTTCTACTAAGTAGGCTGCTTGTCCCTGTGGAAAGACTCGCCTACTTCCTGGTTTCTGGGGTGCTGACCTCAGTTCCATCCATTGGTTCCCTCGGTTCCACCTCAACCAATGGCTCGTCACCACCTACAATGACCTCCTGTTCATAAGGAGAGCCAACCCGTTGATTGAGGCAGCTTGTCACAGCCAGTTGACTTGTGTGCCTCATGTAAACCAGACATTGTTAGTTAGCAGCTGCATTCGTGCTAAGTGGAGTGGCTTGTTTAAGTTTATGGTTACCCATTTTGGTTTGTGTTTAGTAGCCTGTGCCAGTATCTTTTGTTGTGTTTGGTTGATGTGCATTTATTAACTTGAGGCCAGAAAGAGGGTGGAATTAGGGCCAGAGTCCTCACTGACTGCAACACTGAGTTTTCCTATGTTAGTTTCATTAGGTGTAGTGGTTGCTGTGCTCTCTGTGTTTTTTAGTAAGAATCTCCTCTGTTTAAATGTATAGTTAGGCACAATCCTCCTTTTGAGGATCTCTTATTTAACTTGGTTTGTTATTTTCACCGCACCCTCATCCACCCTTCTTTTGTTTGTGTATTGCCTGCAACTCTTGTTACCAAATAAATTATCATTTTATAAGAACTTACCGGTTTTTGCCTATATGTTTATGACCCCACTCCCCTTGACCAACAGGGGGTCGTAACATATATGGGGGGTAATCAGTCCTCTGATATATAATGGAGCTTGATTATTAAGGGCTTTATACATGAGAAGGAGAATTTTAAATTCTATTCTTGAATGGAATTATGAATGGAGGTAAGAATGGTTTTAAAAAGGTATTTATTATGCCTGAATTTAAATTAGCTGCTTAAATTTTTGATGAATGTGTAATTATTTTTATTGTTTAACGTAACCCTGAAGTACACTAGAAGGGTTCTTTTTTATTTGAATAGGATTCGGATTTTTTATCTAAAAAAAATCCAGAATGCAATATGCAAGTGAAACTTTATGCATTTTTTTGTTTGTGACAATTTTCACTACAGAGGCAGCTAGCCCTGTATTGATGTCAAGTCATCCAGAAAGGGCTGAGTTTTTAACATTTTGATCCTAGAACCTTTTTAGATAAAAAAAAGATGTATCATTATTCAAATAATAATAAAAAGTAATTTTTTTCATTTATTTCTGTTACTCATAAAATAAGTTGGAGTAATTAATGAAGAATCAGCAGAATGTTTAAATTTTTTATCGGATTACTCGATTAGTCGTCAGAATAATCGATTACTAAAATAATAATTTATGACAGCCCTAATCTGTATAAAAATCAAAAGGTAAAGATACCAGCCAAGACTGGCAACACAAAATGTAATATATCGAAACTGAAGTGGTATCTGCCAATGTCCCACTGCTTTTGAGTAAAAGGTTATTGAAGAGGGCAAGAACAGTTTTGGATATGGGAAGGGACAGAGCAGTGATGTTTAACCAGCCTGTCAAACTAGACTTCATCTGCTCTGGGCACTACTGTATGAACATTGTGGACATTAAAAATAAAAGTCCTGCTCACTCTGATCAGATATTAGCTACTATGTGCTAATATCTGATTAAAGTTTAAAGTTTTGGAGAAACTTCATAAGCAGTTTGTAAATTCCTCAGCTTCTGAATAACTGGCAACAATAACACAGAATGTAGGAGTCTCCTGCATGACATCATAAACCGGTGTGAAGTGTGTCAGAAATATTGCTAGACCAAACCTAAGCCTGCTGTCGGCCTGCCACTAGTACGGACATATAATGAGACTGTAGCTGTGGATCTACATGAGCTTGAACATGGAGTGTGCTATGTACACATTATTGACCAGTTTACCCGTTTCAGTGCTGATAGTGTTTTGACCACAAAAAGGTCAGGATTAGTGTGCATGGCCCACCACAAAGGTTATTCAGTTCAATAATGAAGTGAGAGACATGGCTGAGACCTTTAATATTGAAGTCAAGACAACACCTGCTTACAGCTCCTGGAGCAATGGGCTGTAGAACGACATAATCAGCCATGGACTGGGCCCTAATGGCAAAGAACTGTATGCAAAACATCTGTGGATACAGCCCACTAGGGCTGTACAATTTTGCCAGAAATCTAAATTGTGATGTACAGTATTTCAACCATAATTGCGATTTAATTTAGACTTTTCTCTGCATTAACCTCAAGCAACAAAATGGCCTGTAGATAAAGATGTTTGTAAGCACATTTCAGCTCTACTTGCAAGAAAAGCTTTTACAGAATCAGAGTATTCAGAAAGAATACGCAGAGCTCTATAGAAACAGCTGCGACCCACAGACGAACAATACGAAACTGAAGATAAAGTCTTCTATAAATGAGTGGATTGTTCAAAATGGAAAGGAAAGGAGTGGTTATTGGGCAAGATGGAGATGAAGTTGTTTTTGTTAGACATGGAGGCACCAGTTTCAGAGTGCAACAACTTAGGTTGAGATAGGTTACTCATAAGCATGAAGAACCTCAGATTACTTGTGATGACAACAATCAAGGACAACATACAATTAACGTTAATGAAGTGGAGACAGAAGCAAATCCTGGACACACAAGCACAGACCGATAGCATGCAGACACGTAAAGACAGCATGCTGGCAGCATCAACATAAAGCCTGGTCAGATTGTGACATTCACAAATGCAGAGAGTGTATCAAAAACAGTAAAGGTTTTGGGACGTGTTGGTAAAGCAACTGGAAAATCCAAAAACTGGTATAACCTTGAACTACTTGAGCCTACAGTAGGCTGGTAACAGTAAATCAGCAGCTCTATCACGGTTAGAGCAAGAATGTAACTGGTGTGCCATATAAAATCATGTTGATGATTTTATACGGGGTGGATCCCATTTTTTTCCAGAGTCAGTCATATCTCACCTTAGATCACGGTTTAATGTCGGTCATGAAGCTCACGATACCTTTTCCTATGTAGGTGTGGACCTTGTTACTTTGGGTACCAAGGTACAAATACATCAACAGATATACATACAACACCTGCAGCCCATACACCTCTCACCCTCTGGAGCAGCAGAGTCAGCTTCACCCCTCACTGAGGAGGAGAGAGAGAGCAGCTCAGGTCAAAGAACTGTTGTGAGTGGCGAGACAGAGCAGGCCTGATATCATGTTTGATGTAAGTAATTTGGCATCTAGTCTGAAACAGGCTGCAGTACAGACCATCTGTGAAGCAAACAGAGTTGTATGTAAACTCAACGGCAAGTCAGTTAAACTGAATTTTTAGCCTCTTGGGGAAAACAGTAACTTAAAGATGGTTATGTTTACTGATGCATCTTTTGGGAACATTTCAGATGGAGGTACTCAAGGTGGGAACCTCATTGTTTTGATGGGTGACAATGGGCGATTTTCTCCCATTTCGTGGCAGTCAAAGAGGATTAAGAGAATTGTCAGAAGCACACTTGCAGGTGAAATGCTGGCTGTGTCAGAGGGGACTGATAATGCTATCTTTATCTTCACACTCTTTTTTGAACTCAATGCTGGTAATACTGCACATCATTTGCCAATAACATGTGTCACTGATAACTTCTCTCTTGTTGATGCACTTAAGTCAACAAAGTTTATTGATGAGAAAAGGATAAGCCTGTATACCAGTTATATTAAAGAACAGATCCAAACTAAGAGTCCATCAGGTTTTGTGGTCACAAACGAAATATCAACTTGCTGGCTGTTTGACAAAGAAGGGGGCGTCCACAACCTTGTTACTTAAGGCACTTTATGAAGGACGTTGGACCGTACCATAAATTTAGTAATAAGTTATGTCATCCACCTATGTTATTAAAAGGAAAGAAGTGTTCTAACAATATTGTTTAACAGATGTGTATCGCCATGTGTTGTTTTCATGCATACACTGTTTTTAATTCATTTATTTTATTATTATATATTTTTTTAAGAAGAGAGGAAGATTGTTACTCTTTTGCTTATGGTCAGATCTCATGCCAGTCGTGTAGGGGGCTCTAGAGCATGGGTTAAAGCAAAAATAATCAGTTTGACTGAATTTTTTTCCGAGTCAGCCCATATATTCCCGGGACCGTGGACATCATGCCGCCCGCATTAGTTACCTCACTTGCCTATTGTGCAAAGTGAACTTTAACCAAATCTGGTAGTTTTACAATATGCAATGACCATTCCTGTCTCTGTCACACCTTTCAGCTTCAGAGCCTTGGTGTCATCCTGGACTGCCTCACCATCCTCTCCTTCACTTTCTAAATCCATAACATCACCTGGTTAACTTTCATATTTGCAGCATCAAGCAAGTTCTTCCTTCGGACTTTCAGCTCCCTTCTCTCCCTGTCCTCCAGAAAACCTTCATAAATTATAACTAGTACAAAGACGGCAGCTTCATCATCACATCTTCTACTTCACACCTGAACATTAACTCCACTGGCTCCCTGTCACATTCAGTATAAATTAATCCTATGAACATACAAGGCCAACCACAACCTGGACAAAGCAGGTCACATATCTAACACTATGATGACGTCATAGATTTTAATTTAACACAGATCGCACATTACAATAATCAGTCTCTGCTTTGCCCGTTATTGCACAGCAATTAATTATCACAACTCATGAGTTTATAGAAAGGCATTATTAAACTTAAATAAAACTGTTAAATCTTAGCCCACTGACTGGAGACCTGTCCAGGATGGACGAGTCCCCACCCCCCAGGACCCTGTGTGACGTCGAGCTGTGTTTCCCCATCAGATACTGCTTGACGTCACACCTGTAGGCAAAAGCCGGCATAGAAAATTGATGAAGGATGGGATGTGACATTGTTAAAAAGTTTAATAAAATTGCTCAAAGTTTATCAGAAAAAACATAACTTGCTTTTAAATATGAACATTAGCAAAATTAGCAAAATGTTCTTAATGTATTTCGTAAAGTTAAATATAGTTAAAGGTAATCTTGGCTGGTAGATGTTTTGGACTTGGAGTAAAATGAGTCCATTGATCTACAGACAGGAGGCTTTTTCACATGTTTCTAGTGCAACTTGCTTCTCCAGTGAAGCTTCACATCGCGCTCCACTCCGTGTAAAAATAAAAAATAATTTCATAAAAGCTCTCTGAGAATCACCTCTGGCCTCACCCAGTTAGAACCCGCTCTCCAGTCCATGTTGTAGCTGCAGTTTCTTTTTTGATGTAGTTTCCTTAATCTGTATACATCAAAATCCTTGTCATTTTATTAAGAGTGTCCTGGTGCGCAGCAGCTCATCATCAGGTGGAGCTGCTGTATATTGAGCTCTGACTGCAGCTCTGCCTTCTTTGGTTCAGAAAAAACACAGGTGAAATTATTTTTTTTATTTTTTTACTTTTTCCAAATTGGACCCAGTCGAATGCGGAACATTGTTTTCACAATTCCGACCCTTCTTCTTTTTCTTCTTAAAAAAAAAAAAAGCGCGTCATGCTAAATTAGCCTGAGCTAGTGCTTTGCTCCTCGAGTTTTAAATAAAACGTAACAGCGAATCTTGAGGAGATCCCAGGTTAGTCGCCGCATTTATCAGCTAAGTTGCTGGAAGCGAGGGAATAAACGCTGAAAGGCGACATGGCCACAGGTGGAAATAATTCATTAATTAACTGCAGGAGCAGCGACATACATGCTTACCGATGAAGTTGTTGTCAGATGGTCAATCCGCTCTACTTCCTGACCTGCTGGTTTGCATAAACCCAAAGAAACCTTTGACCACCACTACTTTCATTCATACCATCTGTGGCCAATTTGAGATGCTCTTCCAAAAGTTATGATTGAACACCGATAAACCTCAGACTGGCAATGTCCGCATTGCAAAGACCCGTCCAACTCTCTTTCTGATTGGCTAATGTCCCGGCTCTGCCAGGTTTCATTAGTTGAGCGCAGCTTCAGTTTAAAACCTTGAATAAAAAGTCTAGACGGAACAATTTGTGCTTATTTTCCAAATGACGGAAATCCGTCGCAGCGACGGAGAACTTTAACCCCTGCTCTAGAGGATAGCTTACGTTATATGTCAGTTAAGATAGCGGTGGTGGATGTACTTGTGTTCATGCAGAAGAGGGATTAAATGTTTTTCTTGAACTCATCGCAAAGTGGAGTTATCTTTGAGTTAACACAAAAATCCAAACTACCCCTTTCACGATTAAACACATTCAAAACTCTTGCAATGGGACAACTTTACATGGCATTTACTGAACCTTCAAAAATGACTTCTATTAAAGGAATGCAGACAAAGGGTTAGAAAATATGCAATTCAATAGGTGGATCAATGCGGGAAAATATAAACCATCAAATTTCCCTCACCAGACACTGCCGACATGGCTCTTGAATGTGAGGGAATTCTGGGGCTTTGGGAAAGTATTCTCTCAGTTTAGTCCAAACTTCAGTCGATACCAACTTCCGCTCAGCCTCCAGAATACTCAGCCCTCCTGCAGCAGGAAAACAAACATCATGAGTAAATATACAGCTGATATTATAGTCTTAAAAATGTTTACACTTTTAGTGTAAAAAAATGTGTAGAAAGTTATTGGTAGAAAGTAAAGTAAACATTATGTTTGATGCTGAAAAATACCATGATTGCAAATAATATCTTCATTGAACGTCTCGGTCTCATCTTCAGCACCACCTGAGACATCCAGGTCAAACTCTATAAAAGGAAAATAGAAGAAAGAAAATGCTCACACAACCTAGTCAAACTGTAACATGGACTCACAGAATCCACCCCCCAAATCAGGATTAGCGTATTTATCGGGTGCCTGACAACAGTCTACTAACAGCATTATGCTGTAGGCAGTGTTTCCCCCAGGAATTTGCTTATGTGAGGCGTTCAGTTGTCGGAGCGGCGGAGGGGGGGTGGGGGGTAGGGTGGGAGAAGACAAGCTTTGCGCGGACGACCGGCGGAGCAGGGGGGGTGGGGTATTGAAGAGAAGCTTTGCGCGGACGACCGGCGGGGCGGAGCGCCTGTTTTTTCACTGCCATTCACTATATGTACGCGCGAAAGCAACAGCAAAAAAAAAAAAAAAACGCCTGTTACCGTCAAATAAACATGCAAGCATACCAAATTAGTTTATTTTATTTTATTTATTTATTGGAAGTTTGGCGAGGCGGTAGCGTGAGTTTGGCGAGGCGGCCGCCTCGCCAAGATAGCGCTGCGGGAAACACTGGCTGTAGGCTTAAAGGACAAATGCCATGTAATATCCTGAGGAGTACTTTTGGTACCATTGATTAGCCCTGAGCTTAATATTAGCCTTTAGAAGTGTCCTGATCAGTAACTATTACTCATGTTGGCTGTAGTACAGTGTGCACGTTGAAGCATCCTTTCCTCAGAGCCCATGACGTTAATATGCAGGTCAGATCAGACTGTTTCAGACATGTTATGAATGTTTTTGTTTGTGCCCCAATCTAAGTATCTAATGCCGAGATGACTTTGTTCTGTGAGAACATTTTAGAGGAAAAAAAAAATGTATCTATTGTTTCAGCCATATGAAACTAAAGTTAAAATCAGTTAGAAACCCTTAAAATTGCCCTATATTACATGTTATGATGCGTCACAAGCCTGTCTAGTTGACATCTACACAGTGTCAAGATTTGTCTCTGGATGAACCCGGACACAGCACGCACACACAGAGCTAGTTTTAAGAGAGTTTATTGCACAAGGTGGATGATAGATGACTTGAGGAACCAGAGTCTTTATCAAACGTAGTTGTAGGGTGCAGAAGCTGGCTGGCAGGTACAGCGTGGAGAGACTGACCAGGAAGGAACACTGGAGCCGAGAACTTGAGACCTGGACGGAACCCAGGAGCCGGTGACTTGAGACCAAGGTGGAGCACCGGAGCGGTTGACTGGAGACCAAGGTGGAGCACCGGAGCGGTTGACTGGAGACCAAGGTGGAGCACCGGAGCGGTTGACTGGAGACCAAGGTGGAGCACCGGAGCGGTTGACTGGAGACCAAGGCAAAGCGCTGGAGCCGGTGACTGGAGACCAAGGCAGAGCGCCGGAGGACAGCCGTGGTGAAGGAGTAGCTGAACCTAGACTGCGGGCTGAACTGGAATAGAGTTACTGGCTGTGGAAGGAGTGGGAATTGAACCTTTACGGGCAAGCGAACGAGAGCAAACTGGGGTGAGTTTAAATAGTTGTGTCAGCAGGTGAAATGAGACCAGGGCTAATTGCAGCCTGACAGGTGAACCCAATCAGGCTGTGCTGGAAAGGGAAGAGGCAGGAAAGCTCAGAATGCAGACTTCAGGCTGCATCCTGACACACAGGGCATTGTAAAATCTGCTTTATTTTCCACCCAAAATTGTTGTTTTTAAATTTTTATTTATTGGATTTCCCCATTTTGTAAACAATAAACTCATTGTTTAACCAGAAAGGATAACTTTAGATCATTAATGAATAAAATTTCAAATATTTTATGCAAACAATTGCTTAGAATTGAATAAAATTTAATGATTTTTTATGAAGTTTCTAAAAATCTATATATCAGTAATTGTATTTCATGAGTAAAGAAACAGTCCTTTTGTAAATTAAAGGTTTTCCAGATGCAAACATCAAATTTAGACATTTTGTCATTATTACGTAGTCCATTTAGATTGTGTTGGACTCCGTGTACTTACCAATGATGTGCTCAGCAAAGTATTGTGTTGTTTTTTTAACGACTGAATTTGTTTACACTGGAGCTTCTGTAGAACAGCTTTTCTTTAACTGGGTTATAGAACGTTACTGTAATGTTCCTACATAAAAAGAAGACAAAAACCCATATAATTCATCTTCAAATAAAACAATATTTGCCAAGTGACGCAATAGTGTTTACTTGTCCTGTTTGAGCCTGAAACGCACTTTGCAGCAGACACGATCAGCAGACATAAACACTAGCTAAGTTTACATGGACAAAAGTAAATCGGAATACAGGGCCGATCGGAATAAAAAAAACTGCTATGTAAACACACTAATCGGAATATTATGATCGGATTATGCTCAATAATCTGAATGACAGTGGTGGTTTATGCTGATTGATAATCCAATCAACATGCATATAAATGCTTGTCAGGCTCAAGTTGTTCTGAATGCGGCAAACTGACCCGTGTGCGCATGTGCGCCCGATGTAAACGTGACGTATTTCTGCGTTGGTGAGTGGCGGAAATACCTCAGGATCCAAAACTGTCAGGGCTCCCCATACAACCTATCTGTTTGAAAAAATAAAAGAGCTCAAAATTGTTGCTTCCAGTGCAGATGTAAGACCAACCCGATCAACAGGGTTAATGTTACTTACGCTTTCCTTTTAAACCTCTGCTAGACGTTACTCACTTACTCGGCTCCATCAAAGACATATATACGTGGATGCCTTGTTGAGAGCTGAATTGCACGTTGACAGAGAAGATGTCTTATTCATGTGCTGCGTGGAATTGTACCAACCGACTCACAGTAAAAACCACATCAACTGGCATTATCTTTTACAGATAAGAATAAACTTATAAATGTATTAATTCATTATAACATTGTTTATAACATTATATATTTGTCTTTGTGCTCTATTGCTTCCTCTTGTTTACTCATTGTGTGCATGCACAATATTGTACTTCCTGTCACGTGATCTTGCTTTGCTAGATATACACAAAAGCACTTTGTTTACTAACAAATAGAGCAAAAACAAAGTATAAAACACAGAAATGAAATATGACAAACCAACAGGTATACAACCAGAATGAGAAATTCATAGTCATATCATAGCCCCTATTCCATTGCCACCGAAAAGCCTGGCGCTTTTGAGAAGCCTGGGACTTTGCAAATCACGGGTAGTGTTTCCATACACATTTACCCGACTAATTTAATTTACACGTGCTTTACTTTCCCGGGGCTTTAGTCCCCCAACTGACCCAGTATTGCGGAAAAACTGTCCGCCACAAGGGTGGAATAAGGAGATGAGGAGTTTACAAACCTATCAATTTTATAATCTTAATTCATCACAAAGGTTGTTTTAAGGTGATTTTAGGCGAGAAAGTACACCTCCAAACTTCATCTGTGCAGTCAGTTCATCAGGATCATGAGCCAATTTTAATTTTGCTTGGACTTGTCGGGAGCGGCAGAGGCCCATTGTTAGGTCAGGGTTCATACAGGAAGTAGTAACTCTAATTTAATGCTTTTTAATGCTCTTTTAATGCTCTTAGAAAATGTTTTAATGCCATGAACAAGTACCTATGACTCATATATATTAGGGCTGTCAATCGATTAAAAAAATTAATCTAATTAATTACATACTTTGTAATTAATTAATCTAAATTAATTAATCTAAATTAATTGCATATAATTTTTGCTGTGAAAGTATTTAAAATATTTAAATTCAAATGATTCAATGAATAATCAGCATTAGATACATTAAAGTGCTGTTTTCAACAGCAGACAAACTGAACTAAACAGATGCCAATGTCAAACTGAACTCAAGTCAACAGGAGACGTCAACTGAAATAATAATAAAAAAGATAACCTGAATTTAACAGACGTCAACATATTCCATATTCCAATGTACTTTTTAGGCTAATTATACATAATTAAGACCTAGTGCTATTTTAACAAACAAGCATTTTATTAGTTATCTCTTATCTGATGTATTTCTGATGTTTGGCACTTTGTTTTACCTCGTCTTAAAGTGCTCTTAAAATAATGATGACATTAATGATGATTATGATCAGAATAAACTTTTGCATCACCTCCCATAAGCTGGAAAGAAGAGACAAAAACATATTTCACACCTCACTTAGGAACTCTAATATTTGAATCTAAATACTTTGGCCTCAATATTTTAGGCTAAAATATTACACTTTGTATTTGTTTTTCTTTAATCCCTCGGTGATGTTTAGTAATTTCTGCCAAAGGCTGCAGCATTTTGATTTAATTCATCTGAATGCAATATTTGCAAGCCATACTCTGATTGGATGGAAAAAAACCAATCTGTAATTGGCTTTAACAGCCGAGCGAGCGCACAGCTGGTGTTGAGCGTGAAACAAGCAGGTACGCGCGAGCAAAGTAGCGCACGAGCAGAGATGGAACTTACCGCGAGGACAGTGGGTTGAGAAGAGTTTTTCAGACCGTGCCAGACCGGTTTTGAGTGTTGAGAGTTGTTTCGCTGCGCGCTTGGATTGGTTCCTGCGCGCTCAAACAGAAGGCACGAATATCGCTACATAGTTTCACAGAGTTGAGCGGCAGCGCTGTCTTCTTCTCTGTCTTCATGCACCTCCCCTGTGACTCTTTGGCGCCCCCCAGGGGAGGCGCGCCTCACCTATTGAAAACCCCTATACGACATTGATTAATCTGCGTTATTTTTTTTGATCCATTAATTTCTTAAAAATTAATTAATCGAAATTAACGCGTTATTTTGACAGCCCTAATATATATATATATATATATATATATATATATATATATATATATATATATATATATATATTTTAAAACTTGACAGTCAAAAAAGGACCTCAGTTAAGTTGTTGGAAAAATGTGAATGTAATCATTTTATTTCTATCAAGTTACAGGTATTTGGCTTGTTTTAAGAGTTTGCTTTCAGGAAGGTTCTGTTGTATTTAACCTTAGACAGGAATAACAAATAATTCTCTCAGATAAGGAATCCCTTGCTCCCTTCTTTGCTTTCCACCCCCATGTTGTAAAATTCCTGAAACCTCCTGACCCAAACCTTCTGACCCAACCCTCCTGACCCCCTCTTTGATGTGTGATAATAAAGACAGAAGGACAGAGATGACCCGGCGCAGACGTTCCTAAACCTTAAGGGAGTGTAGTTCTCCGTTTGGGTATCCTCTGTCCTTTTCTATAGAAATGTTTAAAACTTGTGTTGTGTGGTTTTCATTCTAGGATAAAAGGGGTTATCTTTAATAACCCTATCATAAGTAATTTTTATCATTTAAGAAACAAAGCAAAGGTAAAACCTATTCTTTCAAGGCAAAAATATGGAATATCACCAAAAATTAGAAACATTCTGTCTAGGGGTGATGCTGAAAAACTAGTCCATGCATTTGTTACTTCAAGGCTGGACTATTGTAATTCTTTACTATCAGGAAGTCCACATAATGCAGTTCAAAGTCTTCAGCTGATCCAAAATGCTGCAGCAAGAGTTCTGATGAAAATCAACAAGAGGGATCATATTCCTCCTATTTAAGCTTCCCTTCATTGGCTTCCTGTTAAATCAAGAATAGAATTTAAAATGCTTCTTCTAACGTATATCAGAGCTCTGATAACCCCGTATGTTCCTAACAGAGAACTTCGCTCTCAGACTGCAGGTCTGCTGATGGTACCTAGAGTCTCTAAAAGTAGAATGGGAGGCAGATCCTTTAGCTATCAGGCTCCTCTCCTGTAGAACCAACTCCCAGTTTTGGTCCGTGAGGCAGACACGCGGTCTACTTTTAAGACTAATCTTAAAACTTTCCTTTTTGACAAAGCTTATAGTTAGAGTGGCTCATGTTACCCTGAGCTACCTCTATAGTTATGCTGCTATAGGCTTAGGCTACTGGAGGACATCAGGGTCTATTTTTCTCACTCTACTGATTTCTACTGTTCTCCAGTCTACTGTTCTCCAGTTATGCATTGCATCACATTGAAATGACCGTTGTCATTTCAGCTTTTAACTTTTTGCTCTCTCTCTTTTTTCTTCATAGTAGGTACACCTGGTCTAACATTCTGTTAACTGCGACATCATCCAGGGAAGACAGATCATCCGCTATTACCATCTAATGTAGAACAGATTACTGGATCAATGTGTGCTTCTGTGCTTTTTTGTCTGTCTTGTTGTGTCTCTGCTCTGTCTTCTGTAACCCCCAGTCGGTCGAGGCAGATGACCGTTCATACTGAGCCCGGTTCTGCTGGAGGTTTTTCCTTCCCGCTAATGGGTGGTTTTTCTTTCCACTGTCGCTTCATGCTTGCTCAGTATGAGGGATTGCTGCAAAGCCATGGACAATGCAGATGACTCTCCTTGTAGCTCTACGCTTCTCCAGTAGTGAATGCTGCTTGTCAGAACTTTGAAGCAATCAACTGGTTCCCTTATATAGGAAATTTTTGACCAATCTGTAAAATATGATTGATTTTGACTTTGTAAAGTGCCTCGAGATGGCATGTTTCAGGAATTGGCGCTATATAAATAAAATTTTATTGAATTGAAACACTACTCCAAGCCTTCATTCATCATGGCTGAATTAGTGTCATGGTTTAAGTTGTCTGGCTTCTTTCTTGTTTTGTAGTTCACCCAGCTCTCCCTCCCACAGCCATTAGTCACACCTACTCTAATTAGTTTTCATTCCCGTCACCTGCCAGGCTCCCTTTATAAACTCACCTCTGTTGTCTCCTCGCCGCTGGCTCGTAGTGTTTGTTGCCCTCCTTCGTGTCTGCCTGCACCTGTTCCCCGTCCGTCAAGTTTTGGTTTTGTTGGGCTGCGCTGATGGCTTCAGTCTCTTCGTCTTGGTCTCGTCTCTGGTCCTGCAGCAGCCCAGCTCCTCTCTGTCTCGTGGACTCTGTACCTGCCAGTCAGCTCCTGCATCATTCACCTCCGTCTGGTAACAACTCTGGTTCCTCATGTCACTACCATCCACCTGCAATAAACTCTTTTAAATCCTACTCTGTGTGTGCGTGCTGTGTCCGGGTTCACCCTCGACAAAATCATGACAGTACGAGCCAGCCACAGGGTGAACCCGAGCACGCACAGAGTCACGATGCAGGAGCTGGCAGGATCTGCTCCGCCTCAGTTAGATGTCTCCATGGGTGCCTTCGCCGCTGGATGAGTTCCGCTGGAGGGATCGTTCTCCGCGGAGCCCACCTCCGACGCAGCCCAGCGTCTCTAGTTCCTGTCAGCGTCTCAGTTCCTGTCTGCGTGCTCAACTTCCTGTCCGCGTCTCAGGATCCTCGCTCTCAAGTTCCTGTCTGCGTGCTCAACTTCCTGTCCGCGTCTCAAGATCCTTGCTTTCAAGTTCCTGTCTGCGTCTCAAGTTCCTGCCTGCGATCTCAAGTTCCTGTCTGCGCGCTCAAGTTCCTGCCTTAGATCTTTAGTTTCCTAGTTTAGCTTTATTTTTCCAGATTTATTTTCCAGATTCCAGTTTTCTAGTTAGACATCTAGTTCTCTAGTTTCTGTTGTTGTTTTGAGTTATTTTTGCCCTGGGGTTTTGAGTTACTTAATCTTTGGTTTTAGAGTTTTTTCAGTGTTCCTTAGAGTTTTTCTTAGAGTTCTTTAGTTTCGGTTTGGTTTCCTGTTTAGATTACTTGAGATTTTGTCTTGCTTGGGGTTTTATTTCTTTCAGCTCAGTTCTATTGTTCTGGGTTTGTCTTTAGTCTTTTGTGTTTTGTTTCTGAATTCTAGTTTTACCTTAGATTTTCTGTTTGTGTTCTTTTTTCTAGTTTTAGTTATCTAGTTGTTTATTAGTTGAGCTGCCCCTGCCCTCGTCTCCCTGTTTGGCTTAGTCTCATAGTTTACTTTAGGTTTTGGTCCCCTTCCTAGTGTTCTGGTTTGTTTCGGTTTCCTAGCTGTAGTCCCTGTAGTTCTTGTTTGGCCAGTAGTTTTCTATTTTTCCCTGTGGATCCCTGTCTAGTTTGTCAATTCAGGTCTTAGTTTCGTATCTGCTCTTAGTTTTGTTGTTTTATCCCCTTAATGTCTGTGTCATAGTTCCTGCGCTGTCTGGGTTCCTGCGCTGTCTGGGTTTCTGCGCTCTAAAGAGGTTCCCTGCGCTCTAAGGAGGTTCCCTGCGCTCTTAAAGGTTCCCTGCGCTCTAAAGAGTCTCTACACCCTTAGTTCCCCTGTTTAGTTAGTTTGATGTTTCCGAGCCCCATTAGTTTCATTTTAGACTTCCCTGTTTCTTTTTATTTCCTTGTTGTGCCCTGGTTTAGTTCGGTTAGTCCCCTTTAGTCCTCTGATTCCGTTTAGTTTGGCATCCCAAGGTCTCTGGTTTCCGATCACCTTTTTCTGTTTTCTTCCCCTCCCCAGGAGGTGGCGCCAGAGCCCTCCAACGCACCTTTATGCCGGCTGAGCCCTCTGGTCCTCTCGGCCTGTCGCTGCCCAGTTTAGGTACCGCTGCCAGAGCCCTCCGACGTTCATTAATCGTCGGCTGTGCCCTCTGGTGTACCCGGTCAGTCGCTGCCCAGCATACGCAGGTCGCCACCAGAGCCCTCCGGCGCTTCTGTGTCGTCGTCTGTGCCCTCTGGTGTACCTGGTCAGTTGCTGCCCAGCGCATGCTTGTCGCTGCCAGAGCCCTCCGGTGCATCCGTGTCACCGTGTGTGCCCTCTGGCGCGCCTGGCCTGTTGCTGCCTAGTTCCTGGTGTTTAGGTTTTTCTTGGTTTCTCGGCGTGTTTAGACGCCCTCCGTTCTTGGTTCCCCGGCGTGTTAGGACGCCCTCTGACTCCTAGTGCTTGGTTTTCGTGTTCCCGGCGTGTTAGGACGCCCTCTGACTCCTAGTCTTTAGATTTCTTCTTCCCGGCGTGTTAGGACGCCCTCTGGTCCCTGGTATTTTGTAGAAATTCCCCTCAAGCCCCGGCAATTTCTTCCCTTGCGCCTCGGTGTTTCCCTCACGCCCTGGCGATCTTTCCCTAGCGCCCCGGCGTTTTCCTTCACGCCCCGGCGAACTTCTCCCTTGCGCCCCGGCGGTTCCCTCACGCCCTGGCGAACTTCTCCCTTGCGCCCCGGCGGTTCCCTCACGCCCCAGCGATCTCGTCCCTTGGGCCCCAGCGTTTCCCTCACGCTCCGGCGGTGTCTTCCCTTGGCGTTTCCACACGCCCGTCCCTCTCCCTTGGCGTTTCCACACGCCCGTTCCTCTCCCTTGGCGTTTCCATACGCCCGTTCCTTCCCTTGCCGTTTCCGCACGCCCGTTCTTTCCCTTGGCGTTTCTGTACGTTAGTTGTGCCCCAGCGTTTCCTTGCGCTGTTGAGCCCTAACGTATCAGTCCGCCTGTCCTTCCCCCCTTGGCGTTTCCATACGCCCGTTCCTTCCCCTTGGCGTTTCCGTACGCCTGTTCATTTCCTTGGGGTTTCCGTACGCCCGTTCTTTGCCCTTGGCGTTTCCGCACGCCCGTTCTTTCCCCCGGCGTCCTTACGCTGTTGAGCCCTAACGTATCAGTCCGCCTGTCCTTCCCCCCTCTGGCGTTTCCATATGCCTGTTCCTTTCCTTGGCGTTTCCGCACGCCCGTTCTTTCCCTCGGCGTTTCTGTACGTTAGTTGTGCCCCAGCGTTTCCTTGCGCTGTTGAGCCCTGACGTGTCAGTCCGCCTGTCCTTCCCCCCTTGGCGTTTCCATACGCCCGTTCCTTCCCTTTGGCGTCGTGTACGCCCGTTCCTTCCCTTTAGCGCTGCCGTTGGCCCGTGCCTCCCCTTTGGCGCTGTCGTGCGCCCGTTCCTTCCCTTTTGGCGCTGTCGTGCGCCCGTTCTTTCCCTCTGGCGTTGTGTGCGCCCGTTCCTTCCCTTTGGCGCTGTGTTGCGCTCGCTCTTCCCCTGGCGCTGTCAAGCGCCCGTACCTTTCCCTGATGTGCCGCACCCTGGTTGTGCTCTGGCACGTCTGTGTTCTCTTGGCCCCTTTGGTTCCTCCGTGTCTCTTGGCCCCTTTGGTTCCTCCGTGTCTCTTGGCCCCTTTGGTTCCTCCGTGTCTCTTGGCCCCTTTGGTTCCTCCGTGTCTCTTGCCCCCTTTGGTTCCTCCGTGTCTCATGGCCCCTTTGGTTCCCCAGTGTTCTCTAGCTCCCTTGGTTCCCCAGTGTTCTTGGCCCCTTTGGTTCCTCCGTGTCTCTTGGCCCCTTTGGTTCCTCCGTGTCTCTTGGCCCCTTTGGTTCCTCCGTGTCTCTTGGCCCCTTTGGTTCCTCAGTGTCTCTTGGCCCCTTTGGTTCCTCAGTGTCTCTTGGCCCCTTTGGTTCCTCAGTGTCTCTTGGCCCCTTTGGTTCCTCCGTGTCTCTTGGCCCCTTTGGTTCCTCCGTGTCTCTTGGCCCCTTTGGGTCCTCCGTGTCTCTTGGCCCCTTTGGTTCCTCCGTGTCTCTTGGCCCCTTTGGTTCCTCCGTGTCTCTTGGCCCCTTTGGTTCCCCAGTGTTCTCTAGCCCCTTGGTTCCCCAGTGTTCTCTAGCCCCTTGGTTCCCCCAGTGTTCTCTAGCTCCCTTGGATCCCCCAGTGTTCTCTAGCTCCCTTGGATCCCCCAGTGTTCTCTAGCTCCCTTGGATCCCCCAGTGTTCTCTAGCTCCCTTGGATCCCCCAGTGTTCTCTAGCTCCCTTGGATCCCCCAGTGTTCTCTAGCTCCCTTGGATCCCCCAGTGTTCTCTAGCTCCCTTGGTTCCCCAGTGTTCTCTAGCTCCCTTGGTTCCCCAGTGTTCTCTAGCTCCCTTGGTTCACCAGTGTTCTCTAGCTCCCTTGGTTCCCCAGTGTTCTCTAGCTCCCTTGGTTCCCCAGTGTTCTCTAGCTCCCTTGGTTCCCCAGTGTTCTCTAGCTCCCTTGGTTCCCCAGTGTTCTCTAGCTCCCTTGGTTCCCCAGTGTTCTTGACCTTTTGGTTCCTTAGTTTCTCGTTTTTGACTCGGATTTAAATAGCTTTGCCCACCTTACTTAAATGAGCTTCTCCTTCACCTTTACACCCCTGCTTGCTCATTCACATCTGCTGACCAACTGCTCAGTCATTCACAGTTCTGAGCAGAAGCTAAGAGAGAACAGGGCATTTTTTATTGGGGCCCCTAAGTTATAGAATGACTTACCTTTGTACATTTGACAGGCCACTCCACTGTCCAGTTTTAAAACCTGTCTTATAAATTATTTTTACTCATTGGCCTTCAACCTTGCTGAGATTTTATCTTTCTCAATTTTTCTTGGTACTCGTATTTCTGCTGTGCCGGCTGGTTCTATTATGTTTGATATTAAGTTTTTATTATAATAATTATTATTGTTATTATTGTTGTTGTTTTAAACTGTTGAGTCTTTATCCAAGTCATTTTATCAAATGTTATTTTGTTTTAACTCGTGTTAAAGTGGCATTTAAATAATGATGACAGTGATGATGATTATGATCACAAGAAACTTTTGCATCATCTTCCGAGCGAGCGGACAAACCATAGACTGCGTATTAAATATTATGTCTACGGGAGAAACAGCCGAGCGAGCGCACAGCTGGTGTTGAGTGTGGAGCAGCAGGTCGAGCGCGTCAACAGACACGGAACCGAGCGCGAGGCTAGTGGGTTGAGAAGAGTTTATCAGAGTTGAGCGCGTGCGTGATGTTTAAACGCTGAATACCTGTCTCATTGTGCACTCAAACAAAAGACACAAATATCGCTCCGGAAGTTGGTATACGCAACGGTGACCGAAAAATAAGTGGGTATACGCCGTATACCCGCACACACCCTGGACTACACCACTGCCTGTCTGACTTCATGTGAGACCGTAAAGCATTGACACCCATTGTGCAAAGCTGAATTTTTTTTACAAACACGCCAAAATCCTTCGTCATCTTTACTGTCGATAGGCTACAGCCATGTCCCGATTTCCTCTTTTTCCACTCACTTTTGTTGAAATGTGCATTTTCCCATTCTCTAGCTCTTTCTCTGCCTCAAGCTTCTTTTCCGAACATCTTAAAAACATATGGGTTTACGATCAACCGGAAGCAGTTCTGCGCAAACACGCGGAATCAGTTATATCTGATCTGAGATCTGTTGAGTAGGACAAGATGTTGTTATCCCAATTGATACCTAAGGCACCGACGAGACACTGTGGCCATCAAGTGGGTGATGGCATCCATTGGGTTCTCAAGTGGGCGCCCTCCTTCTTGAGTGTTTCGCTGATAGGCCCACGACACCTCCCCAGAGAGTTCAGCAGTGAATCCCAGCGTCCCAGGTTCACTCCCATCAACCATCACACACTTGAGCCCCAGGCCAGGTCCTTCCTGTAATATATCTGACGAAACTGTTTTAATGAACGTATTTTTTTAAGAAAAAATAATGCCACCGATAATCACATTGAATGACTTTTAATGCCAATCAAGGCCTTCATTTAAAAAAAAAAATGTAATGACTTTTAATGCTTTTTAAAGACCGGCGGAAACCCTGCAGGTGAGCCTGGTGGGGAAGACTGTTGTGTTACAGCCACTGTGGCTGCATTATTATTCGGCCAAATAGTACTGTAGTTTTTCATCACTATGGCCCATACCTCATTAGGTTAATTTACATAAATGGACCCTAGATAATGGAAACAGGAAAACCCAAAAGCCCTAGGTATTCGTTTACTGGGGTAATACAAAGCCTGGGGCTTTCAATGGAAAAAGGACTTATGTGACTAGTGTTTCAGAACATCAAGCAAGTTTAAATACTAGTCAAAGACAAAACAAGTCGGCTCTCCAGGGAAGGTTCACCACTGTTCCATGTTTTCACCATCTGTGGATAATGGCTCTAACTGTGGTTCACTGGAGTCTCAAAGCTTTAAAAATGGCTTTGGAACCCTTTCCAGACTGACAGACCTCAATGACTCAATTCTCATTTGTTCGTAAATTTCTTTGGATCTCAGCATGATGTCTAGCTTTTGAGGATCTTCTGCTGTTCTTCACTTTGTCAAGCAGGTCCTATTCAAGTGATTTCCTGATTGAGAACAGGCAGTAATCAGGTCTGGGTGTGGCAAGAGAAGGTGAACTGAGGTGTGATAAACCACAGATGTGTTGGGAAATCCCGTTTTCATACAGGACCATGTAGATTTAGATTTTTCCCCTTAAAGTTGTAGTAGGGAGTTTTTGAACAAGCTTGCTCTCTGCTTCGCTGGAGCCCTTTCTCCACAGCTCCACGGCAGAACCTGCCATGCTACTACAATGTTTACCTGTCTTTGTTTTCTGAGCAGGTGCCACTCCAAAAATTGGCAATTTTCCTGGAAAGTTTCTCCACCATTTCTCAGCACAGCTGCAGAGAAATGATTGCTGCAGCCTGCAGCCCAGCAGCAATCTTGAGCTTGAATGCAGTGCTGTGTGGGGCAGGGGCTGTGAGCAGTGCATACAAAAGAGTGAGTGACGTTGCTAACAACCAATCAGACCCAGTCATTCCACCTATTTATTTTACTGTCAAGACATAGCGACAGTTTTAACAGATATGTAAAAAATGAATGTACACAAAAGTTACCTAATGCAGCTTTAATAATAAAAACTTTCATTTGTCATATTTTGCGTTTACTTGTGTTGTCTTTGACTAAGATTTAAATTTGTTTTGAAACACTTGTGTGTAAAAAATTTGAACTCAGGAAGTGTCTGGACTTGCCATACAGAAATACAAAATCTTAATTGAACACATCTTGCTTGTGATTATGATCTCTGCATGTGGGGCAGTTTACGTAAAGGCTAAGCTAAGGTTAGTATTGTTACGCCAGTTCAGATGTGACAGCCTGCATTAGTTCAGGATGTGACAGACTGCATTTCCCATGATGCAATGTGGTGAAAATGGCCACCAACTCCCATCATGCAACACGGCCCAAAATGGCCGCCGCCCCTAACAACGGTTGACAGATAACGTTACTACAGGGAAGGTATTTACTGAAACAATGAATTGCCTTTGGTTCAATAAAGCAACAACTTGTGCAATAGAAATCGTTGTGTTCATTCCAATTCACAGTTGCATGGTATTTCAGAAAATAGAGTTACCACTTTTCGTGTTTAACATCTGACATTAAAACAGAGACAATATCATTGGATTGGTAATAAGGAATAAGGATTTAAACTCTAATTGCAGTTATATTGGGGTCTCATAGCTTGCTGGATAAATCTCTTCGGTCAGGAGCTGATCGGATAATCTTGTTCCGGCATAAATGAGTTCATAACAGCTAATTAATAAATGCATTAGTGTTATAAATTATTACAAGCTTACCGCTGGTATCACCACCATTTGAGTCATATTTTGTTAAAGTTACTATTTGAGTTTGAATGACCTATTATTACAAATTATAATACCAAATTCTAATTAATAATAATACAAATAATCATAATCAAACAGCCTCTGGCATAACAACATCTTTACTCTCAGTTTTAGTATTACTGTGATAATTCTGCATGTACCATGTTTTCAGGCAGTTAGTGTTTATTTTATGTGGAAAAACCATTGAAGAAGGGTTGTTCAACTCCTCCACAAACTAAATGCAGAAAGGTGTTTGGTTAGCTTGACACTTCCTGATTTTAGTTTGGCTAACAGTTAACTGAAAAGGATCTAATATGTATTAAAAGTCAAGAGAAGCGGTCTGCCTAAACTTACTGTTGTTAGTGTATGGTCCCTGGCCATTGGTCTGGCCATTGCTGTGTCTGGATTCATGATCATCTTCTTCTAGTTGTTCCAAAGCCAACTGCCTCCAGCTACGCAAAGATGCCTTGCCCACCCAGTAGCCCTCACTACTAAAACACACATAATGATATGAAGATAAAGGATAGCATTACATTATGTCACATGAACCTAACGTGATTATACTTTATGTGTTTCAACAGCTTTTTTGTTACCTGGGCATGCGTTTTACTAGATTTGAAATTTCCTTGTAGTCTTCATCAAGTTGCTTTTTTAGCCGCAGAACCCTGCATCGCTCGCTGACGCAGTCTCTACACAGAGAGGAACCTGACAAAAAACAAAAAAACTTAACATTCAGATCTCTATACAATTATTTTTCTCTGACATCAAACAAGATAAGCTACCTAAATATTGGCTAAAGACTTTTTATTCTTTTCCGAACTTCACAAATTTAGATGATATATCCTGATGCAGCTCAACATTCCAGGTAGAAAAATACCAAAAAGGATTGAATAGGTCCTCTAAATGGGTTCTTATTTGCTGAAACATTTCGTCTCTTCAAAAAGAGACTTCATCAGTTTGAAGAGTTAAAGGTAAACTCTTCAAACTTATTGTACTCTTCGGACTATAAGGCGCACTTAAAATCCTTAATTTTTCTCCAAAATGGATGGTGCGTTTTATAATCCGGTGCGTCTTATATATGATTACTGTTGTACTTACTGCCTGATTTTATGTGATACAATACGCTCACAAATCTGTTAAAATGTTTAAGTATGACTTTGGCAAGCAATGAAGCCGCTCCACTCAATGGATATTCTGAGCATTACGGTACACTGTGTCATTACCTGATCGGCCCTCTGAGCAGTCTACAAGACTGCCTGAATGTAATGTCTAAACTGGAAGAGCATCTATGTAAGGCAGCCCTCGTCGGAGTACGCACTAGCAACAATAAATCAAGTAAGTTAATTCAATATAAAATTTACGTTTATTTTGGCTTTATGTTAGAAACAGGGCAGTGTAGTCGAACTACTCTGTCCTCCCAACACAGATGGATACCATACCATACCATCTTTATTTATAAAGGGCTTAAAAAAAGCCAAAAAGTTCCTGAAGAAGTTTACGGCTGTATTATTCATAAAGAATCCTAAGACTAATGCCCATTTTGGCCCGGCTAAACCTGGCCGGGCTCTACTTGGCTCCGCACACTTTGCGAACATTTCGATTACAGTTTTTCAAACTGGGCTGGCTTTTTTCATCCCTCCTCAGGAAGTAGTATGGTGAGAGCTCATAGGGCTGAAATGTGATGTGAGGAGACTGCTGTTTACTGATTGGCCATGGGACAAGGAGAAACAAGGTTTTCCCAGACAAAAAAATTGCAGTGAAAAGTTAAACTGAAAACTTATGACATTAATATTAAAGCAGCACCGTGTGACGTTTAGCCACTAGGGGCCCTAGATCTGTAACTTCCAGGTTTAGCACCCCTGAAGACCACTGACAAAAATGCACCGTTGCAAAATGAATGTGTTCCTCTGTGTTTTGGAATCTAATAGCAGACCACTTTGGACCAGCAGATTGAGAAGTTAATTATATATTATCATCAGTTTTAAAGACAAGACCACATTCATCCCTCTAAATTAAATCCTGCATCAGAAAAAATATATCTGATGGGCTAAGTGTTTTGTTTTGTTGTTACCACAGCCTGCAAGGGGCCTCCATATGCTCCAAGTG
This sequence comes from Fundulus heteroclitus, assembly GCF_011125445.2. Taxonomy (NCBI): domain Eukaryota; kingdom Metazoa; phylum Chordata; class Actinopteri; order Cyprinodontiformes; family Fundulidae; genus Fundulus; species Fundulus heteroclitus. Next base: position 43,718,400 of record NC_046380.1, read on the forward strand.
CATAAATGACCTGAAAAATTATTTAGTATATATCAAATTAAACACTTGGGTCAAAATACCTTGCTGATTTAGGATCCACTATGAACAAACCGAAAAATGATTTTACTAAAACACGGAACAATTTTACTATTTACAAACCATGATACACGCTAGAAGCAAACAAAAGAAAAAGGACACTTCAGCTTTCTCTACACAGATGGGCGTGCTAGATTTAATAACCTAACTCAGATCTACAGTCTTAGCTAGTATTTCTCAGATTTTATACATACATACTATTAAGTTATGTCTCTAAAGAGTATTTGGTTCAAAAATTTGTTCATGACTGTTTATCCCAACACTGTGTGCGTGAAGAGGGAGGAGACAGCGGGCAGCAGTCTGCTGCAGCAGATCTAACCCAAAGAGCACTCCACCAAATCAGCCCAGCACAAATATTCAATATCCAACATATAAAAATAATTTCACAGCCGTCAAAAGTCCTTTTTGCGCTTTAAAGTCCTGACCGCTGTTCATGCCATGGCTGAGGCAAAACAGAGCTTTCTCCCGCTTTGCACCCAATACTGACACCTTTTCTAACTTCAAGTCTAAACTCAAAGCCCATCTGTTCAAGAATGCCTAATCACTACAATTGGCAGTTAATTGAAACTTCTTAATGTGTGTTGCTTTTATCAGGATTTGCTGTTGATGTATTGTTGAATTTGTAGTGTCCTTGGGTGCTCTGAAAAGTGCTTTCAAATAAAATATATTATTAATATTATGATTTTATCCTTGAAACATATTCAAGATTCCTTGAATATACAATGATTTGCATACAATGATACAAACATTGCTTTTTTATATATTTTTATAATATTTTTTTGTTTTATTTGTGGTTTATTTATAATGCGCATCATACTACGAGAGAATTTGCAGTCTACACTTCATCTCCGGTAAATACAACTTAATTCTGCTCTATTCATTGTTCTACTTAAATAGCGGCGGAGGGGAGGTAGCGATCGCTACACGGGCCGGAGAAGCCGCTGTTGCTGCTGTAGCGATCGTTACACTGGCCGGAGAGCCGCCGCTGTCTGAAGCAGCAGACAGCAGCGGCTCTCCGGCCCGTGTAGCGATCGCTACACGGGCCGGAGAGCCGCTGTTGTTGTTGTAGCCGCCGCTGTCTGGAGCGGCACCTGCTTCCTGCTGCTCCAGACAGCAGCGGCTCTCCGGCCCGTGTAACGATCGCCACCTCCCCTCCGCCCGTTCACGGGCGCTAGTACTTATGTGTTTACGCTGCAATGTCGCCGACACCCCCACCCATTTTAACAAGACAAAAACACCTAAATAATCCGTAGTGAGTGATGTTTTTTTAACCTACCGGCCTATCCAATCTAATCGGGTAATTTCTCTCTATTGATTACAAAGAGAGCAGTTGTGTTTTTTTGGTTTGTTTCTTGTATCAACCAATCACAGCTCTTAGAAGACAGCCTATTTAACCTATCTAATCACTAAGATAAAAAATTCTGTGCTCTCCTTACTCAAAGTCGCTCTCAGCAGCATCTGAATCACTCTGAAGCTAAGACTTCTTCACAAGATTTTTAGGCTAAAATAGGAGCTCTCTGAGAGGACTTTGTGAATACGGGCACTGGATTTTAGTTTAGACCAAACACTTTGCATCACTAACCATCAAGTCTTGGCCCACCCCCGTAGCGTTCATACAGGAGTTTTGCAGCTTGCAGCGAAACCCTCTTGATTTCTCCCATCTTGTCTGGGTGCAGTTTTCCATGAGAACAAAGAAAGATGGAGGTATCAATTTCTTTTGTTGCAGTTGAGTCGTCAAGCCATTTCTTCAGCCAGTCCAGGGGAATAAATTCATATGGTTCTCCTATAGAGGGAAAGCATAGAAACACATAAAGCATTAAGAGAACAATCCAGGCAATATTTGTTCTAAAATATCCTTCTCTGTGCACTAACTCTGACGCATAGCTCCAAAACAAACTGTTTTGGATTTAGCATTTTAGGGATGGGCATTTTTAAAGTTATACTGCTCAAACTTACTGGTAAGTGTTTGATTATTATCCAAAGAAATAATTGATATGAACAACTTAGAACTTTAAATCAGCAAGAGCTAATCGTACTGACCAGTTTATGATCTAGTACTATTTTGTAGTTTTCTTCCAAGTTATAAAACACAAAAAATTATGTTCATGTAGCCAACAGGAGGAATTGAGTGAAAATAATCTATTTATAAGTCCTGCCATACACAGAAAAAACTCTGATAGAAGCATGTATATGTTTGCCGTTGCTAATTCTTCTGCTATGGGTTTTTTGAGTATGTTTCACCCCAACGAAAATCACAGCTAAAACTGGATCAAAGGTCACAAGCATCATCTTAGTTTTCCTAAGACCGATAATGAGGCTCAACCATTGCTTAAAGTGACTTTCAATTAATTATAAGTTATATTCAAAAGTCAGCAGCACAAACAGTACTCCGTTATCTGCCATTATTGATATTTTCTTCTGTATTTTTTATTGAAGGTAGCCATTATGCTGTGCATGTGTGCATTCCTTTCTATTGATTTCTGTCATACTGCGCATGAGCCTTGCAAGAAAAATTCCAGTTTTCCTGTTTACACGACAAAGAGACCAGGACATCATTACACTTTGGAACACGTTTTCAAATTGTCCCATTGTCAGAGAAAACAGTTAGCGCTGTCATGTGAATGAACAGCAAAACTGCAACCAAACTTTTCCATTTTTGATCAGAAAATGTTGTGTAAACGGGGCCTTAGGTTTCATGCTCTGGGAGGGGTCAGTAGATATGGAGGATAATCTCACTGGAATAAAATCCCAGTGAGATAATCCAGTGAGATGCAAACTTGCACAGTGTATGTATGCAAGTTTGCAGCACTTTCTCTTGCTCCAGCAAAAGTATGTTTAGTTTTGGATCCATGTGCTACAACCATCCATTTTAAGAATAACCTTTATGAAGTACCAACTCTGACAGACTTAAAAATACATAAGCAAATAAATGCTCAGTAAATGTACATTTTGTATACTTATAGAAATGTAAAAAGAACAGGCAGAAATAAATAGAATTTAAGAAAAAACATAGGGTAAAAAAATACAAAAGAACAAAACAGACAAAAATATTAAAACAAACAGAAATAAATACATGTAAAAATAAGTAATGAATAAATAATTAATAAATCAAAACAGAAAATAAATAAATTAGGTAATTATCACAAAGGTGAATAAGGAAAGAAGCTAATTAAAAGAGATATACATTTGTTTTTTGTATAATTTAATTACTGCATACATTTATTTATTTACTGTATTTCTGTTCATTTAATTGTATTATTAATTTAATCAGCATTTAAATAGTTCTGTATTTATTTTTAAATCTGTCAAAGTTGGTCCTCCATTAACCTTGGGCAATACGTGGAATATAACAGATGGCTCTTGTGGAGACAAGGCTGCATGACCAAGAGATGAGGAAACAGTGGAAAATGGTGTTTGTAGGATTCGGAGTGCTTGGAGACAGAGGCTGGGCAGCAGGGGAAAAAAACATAACTGTAGTTAAAAACGACATATTTACATGGAGTTGATTTAACTAATATTTGAAGATTTTTCAGTTCACTACTCACAAAAGGTTATGGATATTTGGCTTTCTAATAGAATTCTCACATTGTACCAAAAATGTAATATATTCTTTACAGGTAAAATAAATTAGACATCTTAATTTTTGAATGGGACTGTCCAATTGTTCAGTGTTTTAGTACTTATTGCACTCACAATAATTACTAAACAATTGGGTACCTCAAAAGGAACATATTGCACTTTCTCCAGACCTGAATCTCATTACCAACCTAGGGAATAAACTAAGTTGTTGTGAAGAGGGCTGTAACCCTTCAACACAGAACCTCAATGAAGACCTTTAAGAAGAGCAAAATGCTAAGCCTCAACAGACAATAATTGAGGCTCAAGGACATATCACGTTACTGAGACAAACATTTTGCTCCTGTTGTATACCCAAAAACATTTGCTTCAAGACATTTATGAGAAAAATATATGACCAATGATACATCTAGTAAAACTCCAGACTTTCATGATACACTATCATTACAGTATGAACGCTGATATTTTTCATACAGAACTTGAATATTCTAACTTTTCGTGAATAGTGTATGGTAAGTGTTGTGGTAGATAATACTGTTTATGTATGACAGTATTCAGATGCAAATGTATATCAATTAATATTAGTATTGAAATATTATCCTCCATATGTTAGTCTTACTTTGTTTCTGTTATACTGCTCACATTTTTGATTTCTCCAAGCTCAGTCACAACCATTGTGTACACTTTCTGTGAAGTGGAGTCATAAAGGAATATTTTTACCAACCATCTTTTGCAGGTAAAAGGTCGTAGAGCTCTTTCACCTCTTCATGCTTGGCCCTGCCCTTATCCACACTCAGTTTTCTCATGTTGGCCATCTCCATGCACCACTCTTCGAATTTATGGTTATCTTGGTCTACCAATTTCTGAAGGAATGCTAATATCAAAGATACATAGAAAGGAACATCAGAAAACAAAGAAAATAAAACAAGATAAATTCTTGCTGCAAACAAAGTGAAAAACAAACAAAAAAAAAAACCTGTTTATGTCATGGCTGGGATTTTTGCTTAGGAGACAAATTTGCCACCAAAAGATGAGATCAGCTACTCACATGGGACTTCAACATTTGTCCTCAAGGAATCCGAGCTCTCCTCTTCCTGGAGTTTATACACCAGCATGTAGGCATTTCTAGAGCAGTGGTAGCCTTTACTGCATTTTGGTTTTCGTGATTGTGTTTTGCCAGTCTCAGCTACATAAAAAGAAAAGGAAACGAAAAGACGCAAAGAAAGAGTTTACATTTATCAACATGCACCCAATATCAATGTAGTCAGAAGTTTACATACACTCAACAATGGTGTAAGTATTTTTATTAATTTGCTATTTGATTATTTACCTTTGATCTGTTCAGGGTATGATAATACAACAAACAACTTCAATACATTCAATACATACCCTGACAGACTTAGAGTTTAAGTTATCTCGTAAGACTTGTTTTCATTTTATTTTACTTTGCATCTCGTTTTTTTCTCTTTTCTCATGAATGATTTCTTTCGTGATGGTTTTTGACATGTTTCACTTTGTTGTACAGCACCTTAGTCCCACCTAGTGGTTAAACTAGGACATGTCATTTAAATCCCATATTAAACAGGTTTGTAGGGTTTCCTTTTTTCACTTCTGGAATATTTCCAAAATTAGAAATATTTTTTCCAGGAGTGACGCTAAAAATCCTGACAACATTTGAGCTAGTCATTTTGTATTATCAGGTTTGTTATGAGAAAGTGTCTGGTCACAGGTCAAACTCTTGTCTGATGACACATTACAAAGAGTACTATGATTTTCAAGAATTGGGATACTCACCAATGTCCTCTTCGATACCAAGCTGGAGCTTCTTTCCTTCCATTTTTTCTATCTCTTCATCATTGAATTTGTACCAGTCACCAGTTAGAGCATCCTTCACATGGGCAATGTAGTGTCCAGAGTAGGCACTGATTCCTCGGTGGATTAGCACTGCACTTAGCTCGTAGACACATTTCTGGTCTGAGGAAACAGACAAATGAAGTATGGAATGACAACAGCAGAGTCTTTAATACCTTAGGTTCATCAACTGAACATATTTGTTATAAAAGGACAACAAGAATCTTTATTGTCATTTAAGCCGCAAGCAGCGATATGCAGCCCTTGCTGCTAAGCACCTCTCTGGCCTCTCAGGCCTCTTTCGCGACCGTGGGAGTACAGCTTTGTCGCCTAAGCTCCTCCTCATGACTCGCCTGCAGTTCCGCATACTGCAACCAGAAAGTACCACGAGCAAGCCTGCACAATCCCCTTAACCAGGCTTAGATGTGCTCTGGTGAGGAAATCTGGCTGAAATATGATGTTCCTGTTGGAAGCTGCGGTCACTTGATTGATAGCGAAGGATTAATAAAGACTTACTGTTCTGTTTTTAAAATGTTGCCTTAAATAATTATCTGATGTCAGTTAATATTTTATTTAATATCACATTTTGTTGTCACTTGCTCAGAATGCAGATAGATTACACATAACACGCAGAAATTATAAGACATAATGCTTTCACTTTTCACTTTTTTTTTGATTGCAACAATAACACATCCTGAGAAGCCTCAAGCATGCAAATAGTCCTTAGCATTCAATAAGATTCATGTTTGAGTCAAAAAAAACAGATAGCTGTTTACAGAAGATGTAAATCTTCTTCAGACTCTAGGGTCACTTGTGGAGTACCACAGGGCTCAGTCCTTGGGCCAGTTCTCTTTACTACATATATGCTTCTCATTGGTCAAATTATCAGACAGCATGGGATTAATTTCTATTAATATCTAATAGCTATATTTATCCATAAATCCTGATGAATCCAATCAATTACTTTGATTACAGGCATGTCTTGTTGATGACATCAAAACCTGGATGACTTTAAATGTCCTGCTTTTAAATTCTGACAAGACAGAAGATGTAATCCTTGGACCAGAGTCCTTAAAAATACACTTGTTCATCAATCACTTAATCTGAATGGCATTAAATTGGCCTCTGGTACTAAACTAAAAAACCTTAGTGTTATTTTTGACCAAGACATGTCATTAAAAAAAGTTCCACCATATATCAGAGCTTTGATTACCCCATATGTTCCTAACAGCACTTCGCTCTCAGTCTCCCGGTCTACTGGTGGTTCCTAGAGGCTCTAAATGTAGAAAGGGAGGCAGATCCTTTAGTTATCAGGCTCCTCTCCTGTGGAATACAAGTTTTGGTCCGTGAGGGAGACACCGTGTCTACTTTTAAGACTAGACTTAAAACTTTCCTTTTTGACAAAGCTTATAGTTAGAGTGGCTTAGGTTACCCTGAGCTATCATTGTAGTTAGGCTTAGTCTGCTGGAGGACATCAGGGTCTACTTTTCTCACTCTGCTGAGTTATCCTACTGTACTCCAATTTGCATTGTTGTTATTTCAACTTTTTGTTCTCTGTTATTTTTTTCTTCATAGAAAGTAAACCTGGTCTGAAGTTCTGTTAGCTGTGACATCATCCAGGGGAGACAGATCCTCTTCTATTACCATATAACATAGAAAGGATTCCTGGATCAATGTGTGCTTCTGTGCTTTTGTGTCTTTGCTGTATCTTCTCAAACCTCCAGTCGGTCAAAGGCAGATGAGCGTTCACACTGAGCCTGGTTCTGCTGGAGCTTTTCCTCCCTGTTAAAGGGGAGTTTTCCACTCCACTGTCGCTTCATGCATGCTCAGTATGAGGCATTGCTGCAAAGCCATCAACAATATAGATAGAGACATTTTCTGACTCCTGCTCGTTTTCTTCTCCTGGATCCATTACAATTCCCTCGTCTGTTGCCTCCGATTCCTCTCGCTCTCTCTTGGTTCCTCTCCTCCTTCATCACTAACTTTGACCTTAAATGTCAAACCTCACAGTTTCCCTGATTTCAGCCAATTGGACATATTTGCGAGAATGAATGAAGTTGAGGCCACAAGCTAGGGGCGCATGTACACTACAATGCGTAGAAGATAACTTCCTCTATATTTCATCTTAAAATGAAGCATAGAAGAAGACTTCTTCTAAATAAATAGATTTTCGTGTGAATACATTTTAGCATCACACTGCCCCCACTATGTTTGACTGTGGGGATGGAATTTTCGGGTGATGGGATGTTTTGAGTTTGCTTGCACCAAACATAGCGCTTGGTGGCCTAAAAGTTAAATTTGAGTGTTATCTACCCAGAGTACCTTCCTCCATAGATTTGGGGAGTCACTCACATGCCTTTAGGCAAACCCAAACGTGCCTTCTTATTTTAATACCAAGTAATAGCTATTTTTCTGGCCACCCCTACATCAAGCCCAGCTCTATGGAGCGTAGGGCTTATTATGGTCGTTTAGACAGATCCTCCAGTCTCTGCTGTGGAGCGATCAAGCTCCTTTATGGTGACCTTTAGTCTCTGGACCACCGTCTGATCTCAGCTGGACAATAGGCCAAAGTGGGCAGCAAATTCAGACACTGTGTAAAAGACTGGGCAGACCAGGATGTACTTTTTAAGAAGGCTGGCCTTTTTCAAGGTCTGCTCTAAGTTATTGCATGTTTTATCAGTCCATGGTGTCCAGTGTACTTTTTATGGTGTTGTGTGTTGGGGGGCAGCACTAAGAAAAAGGACATTCTGAGACAGGCTCTGTGGTGGGACTGCGTCTAGACCAGGGGTGTCAAACATACGGCCCGTGGGCCGGTTCCGGCCCGCCAAACAATTTAGTCCGGCCCGGTGGCTAAATGCATTATCATTATAAAAAAAAAAAAAAATTAAAAAAAAATATATTTTTTTTTTGTTTCCCAGTGTCCTGTCTGGCAATGTGGCAATAAGAATTGTTGTCTTAATGCCAAAAAGAGCTCATCAGATTTCACGTTCACAAGTGGAGCAGCACTGCTTTTGTCATACTGCTCCGCTTGATTTATGAATGCGAATAGTTTTATTATGATTCATGCAGGGATTATCTCAAATGATATGGACACTACAATGGAAAAGTAGGAGAGGAAAGGAAGAACAAGAAGAAAAAAGAAAAGGTGAAAGAAAGAGGAGATAAAAGGAAGAGAATGATAAAAGAATTATTGAAACAAACATGTACTTCGTTTTTTTTTTTTATCTGCAGTTCCTATATTGTCCACGAGGGCTGTGTTTTAATCAGCAGATGGTAGCACTGAGCTTCAGATGTGGAATATTGATTTTAAATCATTTCTTAATTTTTATCTGTTTGATGTATTTTGTCATGCAGGACAGTGTTTTTAAGTTCCAAAAAATGTGAATAAATGTTTTTCAACATTGTACAATCACTGTCATCCGTTCTTATGCATAATGCACAAGTATGTTACTCAGTTTTAACTGTTTAACTGAGTTTACTCAGTTTAACTGAGTAAAAGTATTGTTGAAATTGCACATTCTTTTCTTAAAAACGCTGAGGTTATTCATAATATATTGTGTAAAAGTGAAATTCATTTAATATAAAATCAACAACAACTCCACTTTTATTAGTTCTATTTAATCTTGCAATGAGTTTACTCGTGTGGCCCTCTTGAGATCAGATTAAGCTGTATGCGGCCCCTAAACCAAAATGAGCTTGACACCCCTGGTCTAGACTCTGTAGTAGGTAGGATGGTAATGAAGTAAAGGCCACTCTCCAAGATTTGGGCAATCTTGTCCAATCAGAGCCACCCCTTGAACTTGACTTTTTTTCCCCACCAGAAAAGGTCCGTTAGCTCTTCCTTTCGCTGCAGTGTTCCACTGAGACTGAATAACCCATTTGTCCCTCGTGTCATTAGGCGGTATAATGCAGCCACTGACAAGAGAAGTCAGCTGGTAATGCCCCAAATATGTAACCTGACAACAGCCAGCTGTATGTATCGCTCCGCCTAGCTCCACTCACATACATCTGGGACACGGCTGATTGAAAGTGATTTCCCCAACCAAATTTTTGGTCTGGCCAATCAGGACGCAGGGCGGGTGTTTCATGGATGTGACGTAGTGGAGAAGCCACCGTGAGATTCCAACAACAATGGCAGCTCGCATCGAGGAAGCAAGCGTTAGTATTGATGCTGCTATTTCTTCCGTGTTGTCCAATCTACCTAATATTGTTTCATTAAAAGAACATCAGAGAACGCCTCTGAAGGCTTTTGTTGGTGGAAACCATGTTTTCGCCCTTCCCCCGACCGGATTTGGCAAGTTTTGTTTTCCGGGACGCGGACGCGCCTCGGAGCGGTTAGCGCGAATCATGTTAGGAGGCCTTTAGTCCTCAACGCGGTCAGCCCGGGATCGACTCTGACCCGCGGCGCTTTGCCGCCTGTCTTCCCCCCTCCTCCTGTCAGCTCACTGTCAATAAAAGGTGTGCCACTACAGTGTTTCCCGCAGCAATTTCCCCCGCGAGTCGGGGGAGTCACCCCCCCCCCCCCCCCGACTCGCGGAGCGGGGGGGGGGGGGGGGGGGGGGGGGTGGATGACTTTTTCTCTGCGGAGCGGGGGGGGGGGGGTGGACGACACGTTTTCCGCGGCCGCCTCGCCAAGATAGTGCTGCGGGAAACCCTGCACTAGAGCCGCAAACACATAAAAAAAAAAAAAAAAGTTTTTTTTTTTCCGGCGTCGGTCTCATCAGCGTCACGGGTTAGCTTCGGTGTGACTGGTTGAAATAGCACGTTGATAAAGATGACAGACAAGTGGCTTATCCAATCATATGCAAGGAGTTTTGATAAGGCCCAGCCTTCAGTAAAGGCAATGCCTATGGCGGTGTCCCAGATGTATGTGAGTGGAGCTAGGCGGAGCGATACATACAGCTGGCTGTTGTCAGGTTACCAAATATGGTCTAAAGTGCCTAAACTCATGACAGTTAAATAAAAAATTTTTGTGTTGACTTTTCTAGTGTTATTTATTAATATTCTTACTTCTTTTATCCTGTTGATTTTTGTTATTATTATTATTTCATTAATCATGTTACTTTTAAAGGTAATTGAAATTTTCACCAAAAAATTTTAGGGGCTTCATAGAAAAGGGGTTGAATACATATGCACATCAGTTTTCAGTTTATTTTATTTTTTGACATAAATTTTTCTAAATATTTTTCTTATTTTGCACCACCAATTTTGACTATTTTATGTGATAATCACAATATTGAAACAATATTTAAGTTACAGGTTGAAATGTAACAAAAAAGGGGGTGAATACTGTACATTGGACAGCTTAATTTCACTTCTTTCTACAGAAAAAAGTGAAATGAAGATGACTTTCTAAAGTAAAAAAATGGCTTAATACATAAATAAAATCTCATTATAAATAACAGTTAAAATTGCAAAACATAGGACTTTACTAACAATGACATACACAGGGCTGCAGACTCTGAGATTTGAGAGAAACTGTGAGGTAGCTAAAAAAACATCTAGTTTTTATTTAAAACCTAATCATGTTTTAACAGATCTGCTTTTCAGAATGGGGGTAAGAGAAACATCAGTCACAACACGATTTCTAAATGCCCAAAAGTAAATCATTAATACCTAGTTTTCGTTCCAAGAACGGTTCCATGTCCAGTTGCTCAGGAAAGTTGATGAAAGTGTTCAGCTTCTTCTTAAGACCGGTTTGTCTGTAGATGAAAGCAAATAAAAAACTTTAGGGTGGTAAGTTATGAAGTTTATATGTGTTTCCTGTTAAAATTATCAAGCAAATATTTTTTCACATATTGTGCAGGAGCAAAAAAAAGCATGGTCTTCCCATCCAAAACAGAGATTTGCCACAAGTAATTCTATCTCTTTATGATTCCAAAATAAAAATAAAAAACATTAATAAAAAAGTAGTTGACCATCAAGATCTAACAAATAGGGTGCATGTTTCACTTATTTCGTCAGTGACAACAGTTCCTTTCCAACCCAGTTACTGACCTATCAAAGACAAAGCGCATGAGCTGCAGGTTAAGCGTTGGAGGAAGGCTGTGGAGTCTGATCCTGCGGGTGGCTTTTTGTTTACTCTGGCAATTTTCACAGAAGTAGCGGTTCTCTCCATCCAGCTTTTCTTCCTACAAGGTTAAAAGCAGAGGAATCAGAACAATCACACAACTCTGTTATTTACCACTGGGTACACAAATGCAAATTCCAATGCCATATGGATGAATTCAACAATTTATTATAAGTATCCAATTTGAAATGAAATTAAAGTCTATTTACATAGCATGTTATAACTGCTGTTCAAAATGCTTTACATGTTTGGGATGCTTAAACAGGAAAAAATAAAAGTGAGGGTGAGATGATGGAACATACCAAATGGAAATTAAAAGGAAAAGAAATAGAATAAAAAAAAAAAAAAAATTAAAATAGATAAACAGTCTGGCTTTTGCCCCCACCATTGCACTAAAACAGCCTTAATTAAAATCATCAATGATCTTCTCTAGGCCGCTGACTCCAACCTTCTCTCCCTCCTGATACTTCTTTATCTGAGTGCAGCGTCCAATACCATTTCACACTCCCTCCCTCCAGGACTCTTTTTTTTAACATTGAAATTTGGATTAATTTTTGCTCAATACAAAATGCACACTCAAGGCCAGTGCCCTACAAAACATACATACAAGAACAATATGAACAGGAGGAAGCAAATATTACATCAGCATAAATAGATCTACTCAGTGCTCCTCAGTGATTCTTTGTAGTAAATCCATTAGTCCCACTTGCCCTGAAATACTGTTTCATTGAGTCTTAGAGTGAAAGTAATTTTTTCCATTATAAATATTTCTTGTACAATATTAACCCACTGATTATTTGTGTGTGTGCTTTGAACTTAAGCCATTTCCTGGTTATTACTTTTCTTGCTGCTGTCAAAAGTATTTTAACCAAGTACTGATCATCCATTCTGACCACCCTAGCAATATTGACAAAATATAAGGTTGTACATGTCATGGGTATAGAATATGTTAAAATTGTATTTAGGGTCACATACACAATTTTCCAGAACTGTTTATTTTTTTAGGCAATTCCAAAAAACATGAATATGGTTTGCATCCACCGAACCACATTGCCTCCAACAGACTTGTGACATTGCTAAATGTTTGCCCTTAATAGATGGTAATAAAAATGTGAACAAGATTCAATTGAATTCTCGCCTCCTTAGTGAAAAGGTAGAAGTCTGTGTAACCTTGCATATCTGAAACCATTCTTTGTCAGAGTGTGACACACATCTCTTGTTCCCATTTCTCTTTAACAAACACAGTAGAATGTTTTTGACTAACCATTAGGCTAACATATAATTTAGGGGGAAAGAATTGTGTTTTTGAATCATATGTTACCAACAATACTTCCAAAACTGCATTAGGTTCACTACCCTTGTCATATTTAATTTATTTACTATAATATTCTCTGAGCTGCAAATAAATAAATAAATAAGTCCTGATTACAAAGTCCAAATTGATCCTTCAATTCTTGAAAACTCTTCATCTCAGAATCTTTAACTATGGTACAAAAGGCTGTTAGATCCTTGTAGATCCAATTCTTGAATATTGAGTCAAGCATACCTGTCTTAAAATCCCTGTCTAAAGCTATCCATTTTAGTATTTTCCTTTTCTTGTTCAATTTCAGTTGTCTTGCTGTCTTGAACTAAGTATCCAATGTGTACTTTGGTCACGGGGTTAAGAGCATTTTTTAAAGGATGAAGTATACTGTCCTCTCCCTGGAAAGTCTGTACCTGTTGCCGAGGGATACATGTCTCAACTTATTTCCATCTGCCAAAATAATTAGGGTCACTCAGCAACACAGATAACAAAGTTGTGCTGCGTAAAAATACAATTTCAAATTAGGAAGGGCCATACCACCTTTGTCCTTAGGTAACTGTAATGTTGAATACCTAATTTTGGGCCTGTTACCACCCCAAATAAATCTTGATATCATCTTATCCTACTCTAAGAATTGTTTAGATGGTACGTCAACAGGGAGAGCTTGGAATAAATAAAGCAGTCTTGGTAGAAGATTAATTTTTGTCACATTTATCCTACTTGTAAAGCCTAATAGGTATGTGGACCATCTATCAATATCTGCTTTTAGATTTTGATTAATTGGGTTATAATTATCCTCATATAATAGTGATAAATCCTAAGTCAAAAATACTCAGAGATATTAAATTTCTTTTTCACATTTATTCACCACTGCAGCAGAGGGGGCAGGATTGAAATGTAAAATTTGGGTTTTTGAGATATTCAACTTATATCCAGCATATGTATTAAATTCTTGTAATAGATCCATTAGTCTAGGTAAGGAGGTATTAATATCTTCAAGGTACAACAAGACATAATCAGCACACGATCCAATCTTTTGCTCTCTTCCACCTCACTTTTACTCTTGCTGTGGGTTTTTGATAGATAACTTTTATACACCTAAATGAGTCTTCATTTCTAACGTTTGATATAAAAAGTCCCAATTCACTTGATCAAACATTCCAATGAAATTTGTTCTCTGCATTTAACCCATCCCCTTGGGGAGCAGTGGGCTGCCACAGTGCGGCGCCCGGGGAGAAACCTGGGGATAAGGGTCTTGCTGAGGGACCCAGAGTGGCAGTGTGTAGGAGTTGAACCCAGAACCTCCAGGACACAAGCGCAATGCTCTAACAACTAGGCCACCACTCCCCTAATCCAGGATCTAGATAGTGCACTTGGACTCGGCTTTAATGCGAGTGAGCTGTGTGCTTGGTGTGTTTGCAGATCTGTCCTGTCTATCATTAACTTCTCATCTATTATCAGTTTCTTCACAAACTGAGGACCCCTTCAGGCACCCCATAAATTCTCAAGTTATTCCTCCTTGAGCTCGATTCTAAGTTGTCGATGTTGTTTGTCAGCATCCTCTGGTCTTTAAGTGTTTGTTGAAGTGCAGTATGTACCGTGGCTGACCATGTTTCCACCTCGTCAATTTGAGCAGTCGCTTCTCCATGTTTTTCCATTAGTCTTGAATTGAAAGCGTTGTGGTTGATCTCTGCTGATCAATCTGCTGCTTAAGTTTGTTCTGCTCCTTCTTTCATATCTTGTTTGAAGTCAACTCTATGTCTGTCCAGGTTTGTTTTTAGCTCAGTTCAAAGTGAAGTAGTTTGTTCACTTATTTTTTTTTTAAAGATGCGTAAACGGATTCTGTCAAGTCACCACCATGTTCTGTCCCCTTAGCATTAGCATTAACTGCAGTTTCTTTGCCTGGACATGGTGTTTCTTTCTCTGCTTTTTCTGGCATCCTTTTGCTCATGGATTTGGTTACCCCACTCATATTTGAATAGTAAGTCGCAAAATGTCTTTTATTAGATGAATGAGAGTGGGTTAAACAGCCCAACTGCGTGGATCTCTCCCTTCAGGCATCCATCTTCCTCCGTTGCCAACCGAAAGTCCCAGAGATTTTCTTTTATCAACATAACAGGTTAAACCATCTCCTGGTTCTGTTCATACCTAACTAACTGCACTTTCAATTGAAAGTCTTCCATTCCACTCACTCTCCTATTACTTCTGATGTGCCCCATGTCTCTGTCCTTGGCCCGTTCCTTTTTATTATTTATCTCTTCCCCCTCAGCACCATCCTTGGCCACTTTAATATCAGGTATTACTGCTATGCCGATGACACCCAGCTTTACCTATCTTTTCAACCATCTGCACCATTACCCCTTCTCTCCTCTCCTCTTGCATCTATGCTATTGACTCCTGGTTCACTGCAAACTTTCTTAAACAAAATTCTGATAAAACAGAAATTCTTCTGATCGGTACCAATTCAACCATCTCTAAAGCCAGTAACTTTTCTTTATTGACAGTTCCTCAATCTCCCCTTCTCTTCAGGCAAAATGTTTTTGTGTCATCTTCGATAGCACCCTTTCCTTTCAGTCCCACATTAATAACATTATTCGCTTTGCTTATTTTCACTTTCGCTCCATAAACCACCTACGTCCTTCCCACAGTCCCCAATCCACCTCTGTCCTTATTCATAGCCTAGTCACCTCCCGACTTGACTATTGTAGCTCTCTCCTCTACAATCTCCCACAGAAAACCCTCAATAAACTTCAGTTGGTTCAGAATTCTGTTCCCCGTATCATGACCCTAACCTCCTCTTCCTAACCCCCGTTCTACAACAGCTACACTAGCTTCCCCTCCAATTAAGGATCCAGTTTAAGTTTCCTCACTTTCAAGGCCATCCATAACCTTATTTGTCCGAAGTTTTCCATATTCACACTCCCTCTAGCTCTCTCAGGTCTCCCTCTTCCATGTGTCTCTCTGTCCCCTCTATCTGCCTCAAGACCAAGGGTGGCAGAGCGTTTTACTATTCTGCTCCCCAGCTATGGAATCATCTGCCTCCTGATGAGGCAGATGATTCCAGAGCTGATTCCACAGTTTAAAGCGAGAAATGAGAACTGCATGATCTACAATGTCAAAGGCCGCTGTAAGGTACAACATTACAAGTACACCTGCAGTATTAGTGTCTACCATACCTTGTTTTTTTGTATAAACAAAAAAACTAAAATAAAGGTAACTTTCATACATAAACTCATTGTGCTTATTAATGCTTAATTAATTATGCATATGAACCATTTTCACTTAATTTCAACAAATTTCTTTGAAATAAGAATTGGATACACAAGTTTGAATTTATTGAGTTTTCTCAAATC
The DNA here is from genome assembly GCF_011125445.2 of Fundulus heteroclitus. Classification (NCBI taxonomy): domain Eukaryota; kingdom Metazoa; phylum Chordata; class Actinopteri; order Cyprinodontiformes; family Fundulidae; genus Fundulus; species Fundulus heteroclitus. Next base: position 43,734,628 of record NC_046380.1, read on the forward strand.
CAGTCTAAATTATACACAGGCTAAATTACACACATACACCACTAATGGGTCAATAAGACTAATATCCCTTAATGGGTCAATAAGACTAATATCCCTTAGCAAAGTGCCCTGTGACAACCTGCTTTTTGTTACCATCAAACTTGTAGCTTAATGCTGACTGAATATTTCTACTCCTCTTTGTAGAAATGAAAAACATTTAATTGGTTCCCTGGTAGCTGAGGTTTTATCCCTATGGACTGACAGGATGCTGAAAGAAGCCCCAAAAATCAACATCAACCAAAATGGTCAAATAGGAAAAAGGAAAAAGCTCTATGGTCAAAATGAGAAGAGGTTTGTTTGGAAGAGTCACAATGAGATATTCAAGCTTATGAAAACTGTACTAACCGTCAAGCATGTTGGTGGAACAATCATGTCATGTGGGATTTGCTGCCAGTGGTACAGGCACAAAAAACAAAGTGGCTGGAATAATGTAAATCTTTAATTTAAACTCAACAGCAAGCCAGCTAAAACTTACACAAAAACTAGGTATGTTAACATCAACTCTGTATCTCTATTGTCTGACCCTGTCTGTTTGGATTATATAAATCAAAAATTGATTTAAACTTGTGCATCAAATTCTTGTTTTTAAAAATCATTAAAGTTATATGTTGTATTTTTAGTTCCATTTGTTAAAATAGTTCAAATAAATCAACAGTCCAAATGTAATTGCATTACTCATCATTCTGTGTTTCATACTGGTACTGTAATAGGAAAAAAAGCCACCTTGAGGAACTCTGTGATGCATTCTGTGAGGTTTTTGTGGCCCTGAATATTCAGCTCCAGCTCATAGAACCGGGATGGCAAAGCAGATGATCTTCCACACTGATTACATCTGGAAACAAAGGAAAACAATTTCAAATAACCCACACAAAATTCAGTCAGGTTTTTACAAATATATTTTTCAAGAAAATACTACTTGACAAAAGTCTTATTTAAATGTATAGTGGACAATCCTTTTTTGGCTTCAAGTTCCAGGGGAATCATCTTATGTATTTGTGTTTTCTCCCATGCCCATCTTTGTGATGTGCTCACCTAACTTCAATGTGATTGCTTTTTCATGGCTAGTAGTCTCCTTTTGGTGTGCATGCGCACTTCTAGTGTTTACGTATCCAGTGAGCTTCGGTTTCAGCTATTCATTGTAGCTCTACTACTCTCACCTTTATTTTGAAAATGTCAGAAAGTCGCAAGAAGCAAACCATCTAACAAGTTTATAAGTAGAAGAGGAAGGACTCATAAGAAAGAAATAAGATTAGGGTTTATTTGGGAGATTCTTTCATGCGTTGGAGGAAGAGCGGGTAGGATGGTCTTGCGCACACGCAGTTATTCAAAAAGTGACTTGGTGGTCGCTTACCTACATTTCCAGAAAAAATATATAAATCTTGTCATCTTCATAGCACTTAGCCGAATTAAAGAATTCATTAAAAAGCTATGATTAATCATAAAATTATCAGAATATTCTCAGATTACAATGACTATGTAAGGTATAATATGCATTATATATAATGTCCCTATAGACATGTATGTCTTTAAAAATGATAACTGCCAATGCTTGGTATTAGCATTACAGACCCAAAGTCTTAAAAATCACAAAAATCCAAGGTTTGTCCTAAAAATCTCAAAATATTTACAAAGTACCTCCTTTATGTCATAAATATTCCTATCAATGAACTTAAGAATTACTTTATCAAAATAAAATTATATTGTGAAACATAGAATAGCATATATAATTATCAATTTATATTACATAAATGGCTAATCCTAACTAAATATTTACAGGGTATAAAGCAATTACTGTACTTAGAAAGTATACAAATTTACATGTGGATTGGCCAAACGGATTTGGAGATACAGCTGCTAGCCTTATAAGCTAACTTTGTAAATAATAGCAATCTCCTTTGAGATAGAACTGCATGTTGCCATGCAGACAGACGGTCCTGGGTTCAAGTCCTACCCAGTTTTCTGCATGGAGTTTGGATGTTCTCCCTGTGCATGCATGGGTTCCCTCCCATAATGACCTCCCACAGTCCAAAAAACATGACTGTTAAGTTAATTGGCCTCCCTAAATTCTCCTTAGGTGCGAGTGTGTGCGAGAATGGTTGTTTGTCCTGTTTATCCCGGTGTTGTCCTGCGATAGACTGGCGCCCTGCCCGCCTCCTGACAGCTGGAGATAGGCACCTGCACCCCTTGCAACCCCACAAGGAATAAACATGTTAGAAAATGGATGGATGGATAGATAGAACTTAAATAAGAATGGCAATGTTTAGTGGTTATGCAGGGAATCCATCCTAAAAGTTTAAACATTCTTGGTACGACGAGTGATTTTTGGTGAATTTTGGGATGAGTGGAAGGTCACAGGAACATCGGTATGAAAATTATTCAAAACTATTTAAAAACTCACTCAATTTAGCATAACTCAAGGAACGTGTAGAGTTTATGTCCTTTTTCTGGTAGGTGTAGAGAAAACCACCAAAATGCAATTTCTGTCATAAAAAGCACCATCTAGTGGTCAAACTGAGCAACTTTTTTAGTATTCATAGGGGGTCCCATTCTATATGTGACCTGTGATTTGCCCGACAAAATCTTTGAAATTGACCGAGTTCAATGGTCAAAAGTGAGATAGTATATAAGCCACATCCACTTCATTCTCATATTTAAGATATATTTTCCGGGAAAGGTCTTGAACATATGTACCAAGTTTCATGTTTATCTATCAAGCGGTTATGCTGATCTAAACTTTTCAAACCTGTAGCGCCCACTATTTCAAAACTTATAAAATTTATTATATAGGCTTAGCAGCCCACCCCTATCAGAATCCTGAATTTTGTCCTAAAATCTTTAAATATGATTGAGATATGGTCTATTAAATTTTGTGCTAGCTTTTGAAAAAATGTTTTTTCGCGCACCACATCAACAACGTTCAAATATTTGAAAGGATTTTCACATCATTTCTTACGCTATATCTTTAGATGATTTGCCCCAAGCTTTATGGCAATCGAGAGTAAAATGTAGGATTAGTTCATGAAAAGAGGTTTTGCCTATGCAGTGACATAGCAAAAAATCTAGTTAGATAGAAATGGGCGTGGGCTATATCACGTGATGCAGAATCATCCAAGGACTAATGTTATATGCAGTTTTTGAGTGTGAGACCTACGATTTGGGAGACATAACCCAAACCCATTGTCCTTTGTAATCGTGCCCCCTAGTTATTGGGAGGTCTGAAATGTATTATCTGAATAGTGGTACCGTTTTCCAACTAGGCTACCATACCAGTTTTTTCCAGCATTTTCTGGTTCTTACTAAGGCTGGGTATTGTTAGGAACCTCACGATTCGATTTTGATTATGGGAGTTGAGATTCGATTCGACACCGATTTAAAGGCTTTAATTTTCATTTAGTAAAAAGTAGTAAGACAAAAATAATAAGTTCCTGTTGAGATTTTGCAAATACTTCTTTTCATGCCCATGTAAACATATGAATGTGACCTCACATTTCTGAGCAAATAAAAATTACAATTAGCACATTATCAAGAACTACTTTGCGTAAAAGAATATCAGAAAACTGTTCTGTATAAACAATACAAAATAAAGTGGATGTAAAGTATACATAAGGACTGCCTATCTCCTGGAAGGGATAATGTAAAGATAATATAAATCGAAAATGCACTTTAATAATGCATTTGTGCATATTAGTGCAGACTTAAACACAAATCACAGATTTGTATGCACTGAACAAGTTTGATGTTTGTAAACATTCTTACCAAATGAACATGTGTACAGTGTCAGCATGGCAACTTCTGTCATGTGTTGGTATTGTGTAGTGTGGTTCGAGTGTCTTTTTTTTTTTTTTTGATTTTTTGCGGCTTCCTAGTGGCTCGCTTTTATTGACAGTAGACTGACAGGAAAGGGGTGTAAGAAGGGGAGACATGCAGCAAAGGACCGCAGGTCGGATTCGAAGAGCTTACAAACTACCTTGCTGTTGTTGATCTCCTGATTTCCAGATTTACACGTGAATTCAAAAGGAGCCCAAACATCGGACTTAAAAGTTGATGGAGTTGGCTTCTGCTGCTGCACGCCATGACTGTTGTTATGCGATCTAATTTGGCCTCCGTACTAAGGTGCTTACAACGATAATCAAATGCACAGCGCCCCCTCATGGGTCAGGAGGTGAATCAATTTAGAGTAGCTCCAAAATCGGTTATGAATTGGGAGTGCAAAGCATCGATTTCTCAATTATTTTACCCAACCCTAGTTCTTACAGCCAAGGTCGTTTACCGGAGAATAACACTATTGAGGATAACAAATAATGAAAAAAAAAACATAGAATTACAAGCTACATCTTTTTTTGGATTCTGATTGTGCTATGCTTATAAATAGGGGATAAAGACAAGTTGAGAAGCTGTTTTCCGTTCGACCAGGGGTTAGCTCTGGACCCTCCACAATGGCTGTCAACTTTGGCTAAAAATGACAGCTAACCAACTTACAGTTAGGCCCAGAAATATTTGGACAGTGACACAATCTTCATGATTTGGGCTCTGCACACCACCATGTTGGATTTGAAATGAAATAACTACAATGTAACTGAAGTGCAGACTTTAAGGTTTAATTCAAGGGGTTGAACAAAAATTGATGTATAAAAATAGCTACAATTGCTACATGTTTAACCAAGTGCTCCTCTTTTCAGGGGCTCAAAAGTAATTGGACAAATAAACATAACCCTACGTAAAATTTTACTTTTCAGTATTTTGTTGAGAATCTTTTGCAGGCAATGACTGCCTGAAGTCTGGAACCCATGTACATCACCAAACACTGGGTTTCCTCCTTTGTGATGCTTTGCCAGGACTTTACTGCAACTGTCTTCAGTTGGTGGGTCTTACTGCCTTAAGTTTTGTCTTGAGCAATGCATGCTTGATTGGGTTGAGATCTGGTGATTGACTTGGCCATTGCAGAATATTCAACTTCTTTGCTTTAAAAAAATCTTGGGTTAAATAACCCCCTATACACTTCAGAATTCATCTGACTGTGTCTGTCTTTTGTCACATCATCAATAAACACAAGTGATCCAGTGCCATTGGAGGCCATGCATGCCCATGCCACTGCACTGCCTCCACCGTGTTTTGGATCATGAAATGTTCCAATTCTTCTCTAAACTTTTTTCTTCCCAACATTCTGGTACAGGTTGATATTTGTCTCAACTGTCCAAAGAATGCTGTTCCAGAACTGGGCTGGCTTCTTCAGGTGCTTTTTGGCAAAGTCAATTCTGGCCTGATTAATGGTTTGCACCTTGTGGTGAATCCTTTGTATTTACTCTCATGAAGTCTTCTTTTTATGGTAGACTTATACCCCGTTTACACTACCCTTTGTAAACGGTAAGCAGACTGAACTGAACCGGGCTAGACATAACCAAACCGCGCTAGATGCAGACTAGTTCCAGATGTGGTCTCGGCCTGGTTTTTTCTGTCCCGGTTATCTGATAACGAAGAGCGCATGAGCAGACCGCATCATGCCCTTACAGTCAGCTGACTGTCCGCGGTTTTTCCGGTGTGTCTGGCTGCACGTCCCGATTCACACTCCATTCAGACAAGTTAACGAGGGAAGAGCCCATGCAGCGTTGTTATTTATTCTTCAGTCTTCTGAGTCAATCGTCCAATTACTTTTGGTCCCTTGGAAAAGAGGTGGCTACGTATTAAAGAGCTGTAATTCCTAAACCCTTCCTCCAATTTGGATGCGAGTACTCTCAAATTACAACTTAGAGTCTGGACTTTAAACCCATATTGATTATATAATTGTATCCTGAATATGTTTTCATAAACAGATAAAATAACAAAACTTGTGTCACTGTCCAAATATTTCTGGACCTGTCTTTCCACACAGTGGACATGCGATTAAAACATGCTATGCGCCTCTGCTAGTTGGCTGGTAACCATGGAATGTATTTCTCTAACAGAGCTGTGTTACATTTCATGAGAACCCTCTTCTGTTTAGGAAATCCATTCTACAGTTGGCAGCCAGCTAGCAGAACAGCCAACAGAGACACTAGAGACTTTCCAGCAGAAAACATTAATGCGCAGACAGCTTATAGATCAGAAATGTCAGCAGGTTGAATCGGAACTTTCCAACCCGTAAAATACATCAGTAACTTCATTAACTGATTGGGTCGTTTCTCAGTTCAATTGAGGAGGTCAGCGCACGTCAGTCGCCATTGGAACCCCCATGTTCTGTTGTGAATCTGAATGAAGCACTGACTACCATAAGTGATTCATTCTACTGCTTCCTCTCATAAGGAAAACACTCTCATGTCACTGGGATTGGTATCCGTTTCTCCTGCCAATCAGGAGTCAAGTCACATGAAAACAAACACACATGCCTGTTGCCCCCAGTCCTTATTTTAACAGACACATAAAGCCCATTTCCACTGCCTCGGTTTGGCGCGCTCTAGTCCGCTCTGCCCGCTTTGTACCGTATTTTTCACACTGAGGCACACTCAAAATCCTTAAATCTTCTAAAAAATTGATGGTGCGCCTTACATATGGTTAAAGTTGTGATTACTGACAGATTTTATGTGGTACAATGCGCTCAAAAATCTGTTAAAATGTGTAAGTCACCACTCTGCTCAATGGATATGGGGAACATTACGGTACACTGTGTCACTATCTGATCGGACCCCTGATTGGACCCCTGAGCCGACTACAAGACTTCCTGAAAGTAATGTCGAAACTAGAAATGCATTCACGTAAAGCCCACATACTCGGCTGTATTTCACTCCACGGAGGTCCGCGTGTACTCGAGGCAGACTCCACGCATATAGGTATGTGTCACACTATAAACTTCTCAGAAGCAAGGAATCTCTACATCAAACTGTTTTACATGTGGCACGGAGCTTGATACATTAAGCTCCTCCAAGCAGGCAGTCAAAAGGACGTGTAGCATCACAGTCCCTCTCTGTTCTCACTGACAGGTGTGCGGTGGGAGCCTGGTGGAAAACAAATGACTCTAGGTGCTCAGCTAGCTAATCACACATTCTACCATTCGTTCTGCAGCTTCGTCCCACTGGCAGAAAGTGTGGATTTGAATGCTCCTTGTCAAGACTTGATGCAATTTGCTGGGTTACCTTAGATAGGAAACATTTTTACCAATCTGTATGATTTGATTGAATTTGACTTTGTAAAGTGCTTTGAGATGACATGTGTTGTGAATTGGCGCTATATATATATATATATATATATATATATATATATATATATATATAAAATTTAATTGAATTGAAAATAAAAAGCCCACAAATGTGACCTAAGCCACGCGGATTGGATTAATGTGTTTATGTGCGTCTTTCTCCACAAATAAGGCACACTGGATTATAAGGCACAATAAATATTCTTCCCAAGTGTGTCAGGGTTTATACAGGAATGAGTAATCCTAATTTAATGCTTTTTAATGCTCTTTTAATGCTCGTAGAAATAAATTCAATGCCATCAACAAGTAGATAGATAGATAGATAGATAGATAGATAGATAGATAGATAGATAGATAGATAGATAGATAGATAGATAGATAGATAGATAGATAGATAGATAGATAGATAGATAGATAGATAGATAGATAACTTCTTGATGGCTGTGTTCAGACAACAGAGCACCTCCGCATGCAGTGTTGCATTGGATCCAAATGTTGTTCGAAGACCGTCTGGTTTCCCGACGTTAATGGCGGTAGAGCTTGCTCCAGCTGCTGCTGTGCTGTTTGCGGTAGCTAATGCGGACGTGACTGCGTTGGTTACAGAAAAGTCACTTGACATTGTTAGCTGTTGTCTGCCCCTTGCAGCTGATCTGTGGCTATCTGCAGTGGTGTAGTGGTCCCTGGAGAAGTGGGTATACTCTAAATGCCCTTTTAGACCCAGCTCAGAAAAATGCTGTTTTAAAAACAATGACATGTAACACTGCTCTATTTAGTTTACCCAAAAATCCTTTACCAGGGTTTACTCATTTTAGCCTAAAATATTTAGCCTAAAACATTTAGATTAAAATATTTCCTTGAGCTACTACCGGTACGTGAGGTGTGAAAATACTATTGTCTCTTTTTTTAAAGATTTTATCCAGCTTCTGGCAGGTAATGTAAAATTTATTTGGTTTATATTGAAGGAATTCCTACACTACATCCATGAAATGTTGATACATTTCATTACTTTACTGTGGGTTTTTCAATTTAGACCTAGATAAGGCATATGGAAAGTCCTAAATTGAATGAGAAAGAGAATCTATAGAAAGAAAGAAAGTTAATGATGAGGAGAACATCAAGACTCAAATCTCTTTGTCTTTGCAAATCATGAATTGTCAAATATACTTGTTGAAACATCCAAAGAAGTGTTGATCCTGTTGATTTAGACACCCTGACAATGAATGTTTAGCCCCTCGATTTTAAAATTGACGGTGATTTTAAACTTGACAGTCAAAAAGGGACCTCAGTTAAGTAATTTTTATCAAGTAAGGAACAAAGCAAAGGTAAAACCTATTCTACCTACTCTAAGCCTTCATTTCATCATGGCTTGATTAGTGTAATTCTCTTAATCTCTGAATCGGTCAGTCCTCACACAAATGTCTGCAGCTGGTTCAAATGCTGCTGCACACCTTTTAAAACATAAAAGAAAGCACATTACCCCATCCTGGACTCCCTTCACTGGTTGCCTGTTTATTTTAGAGTTGAGTTTAAAGAACTTCTGTTTGATTTTAAGGATTTAAACAGCTTATTATTATTGTTTTTGTTGTTGCTTTAAACTGTTGAGTTTTTACTCAAGTCATTTTATTAGATGTTATTTTGTTTTACCTCGTGTTAAAGTGCTCATTAAATAATGATGACAATGATGATGATTATGATCACAAGTAACTTTTGCATCATCACCCAGAAGCTGAAAAGAAAAGAGACAACAAGATTTTTCACACCTCACTTAGTAACTCAAGTAATTATTTTAAACTAAATATTTTACGCTAAAATATGAAACTGTTTATTGGTTGTTGTTTTTCTTATATCCCACCGTTATGTTTAGTAATTTCTGCCAAAAGCTGCAGCATTTTCATTTAATCCATCTGAATGCAGTATTTGCAAGCCCTACTCTGATTGGATGGAAAGAAACCTGTCTGTGATTGGCTGGTTAGGAGGACAGTTTTTGAAGTAAGAGCACACAGAATCCAGCGAGCCGCGCACAGCTGGTGTTGAGCGTGAAAGTAGCAGGTCACGGGCAGACGCGGAACCGAGCGCGAGCGAGCATAGTGGATTGAAAAGAGTTTATCAGTTTTGAGCGTGCGCGCGTGTGATGTTTAAACGCTGAATAGCTGTCTCTCTGCACGCTCAAACAAAAGACACTAATACCGCTCCAGAAGTGGGTATAAGGAATTCTGACTGGAAAATAAGCAGGTATACGCCTCATACCCGCATCCGACTTCATGTGAGATCGTAAAGCATTGACACACATTGTGCAGCTTAATTTTTTTACAAACACGGCGAAATCCTTGGTCATCTTTACAGTCGACAGGCTAAAGCCATGTCCCGAATTCCTCGTTTTCCATCCGCTTTTGTTGAAATTAGCATTTTCCCATTCTCTAGCTCTTTCTCCGCCTCGAGGCCCTTTCCCGAACATTGTAAAAACAAACGGCTTTACAATCAACCGAAAGCAGTTCCCCGCACAACATGGAATCAGTTATATCTGATAATACATCTGACAAAACTGTTTTTATGACCGTACTTTTGATTTTAGAAAAAAATAAGGCATTTTTAATGCCACAGATAATCACATTTAATGAATTTCAATGCCCTGCGGAAACCCTGTGAAACCCTGTGTGTAATATCACTCCACTCCTTCACGTACACAGCTCTTTCCTGAGAGAGAGAGCTACCTGTTTCTGTCGGGAGGACAGTATAGTTGGACTACACTGCCCTAATTCTAACATAAGCCCAAAATAAATGCAACTTTTATATTGAATTAACTTACTAAGTTTATTGTTGCAAGAGCATACTCCGGGTGCGGGCTGTCTAAAGGCTCCCACATACTCGGGCACACTGTGCGCACACAGGGTCCGAAATTAACACTTGCCAGACGTCAAATGCAAGTAAATTTTCCGTGTGGGGAATAAATTTCAATAATGGGCCTCCTGTTTTCCGGTATTCCTCATCATCTATCTGCTGTCAACTGGTTTAGCTCACTACAATCATTAGCTGTATAATCGAAGGATGATAATATTAGTGAAAATAATACCCTGTCTTGTGGTCGAGCAGCAGTACTTGACCAGAGCTTTCCATAAGTTCACTAGAGATAGATGATGTGTACCGGAAAAACGGATGGCCCATGAAGCTGTCCCTGTTTTAGCTCCATATAGCTCTGGTGAAATTCCCTCTGCTCTCTATCCCTCATCATGACCACTCTGATGATGCTTATTAGAGTAAACTTCCACATGGTTTCTTGCTAAATGAATAAGTGATGAGCTGTACCTTACAATTAGCCCATTCTTAGACAGCTGTCAGTTTAACTTCACCCAGCTGCTCTGCTTCCACCTGTTCCCAAGATCATGCACAAGCCAGGCTTGCAATCTCTGACTGGCAATGGGGTATACTTGCATTTGTAGCTCCTCTTAAATAAGCCGGCTTCCCCTTTGTAGCTATGTTATAGGCATTCAGGGTAACTTGTTGGGTAACGAACAATTTACCAATCTGCACCAGCTTCACCATGCTCCTGCGCACAAATTACCATTTTTTTATGTACTTTTTCTTTTGACTGACTGATTTTTTTGATTTTGTGAAGCAGACAGACATGAGATAAAGTATAAACTAAGCAGCTTGCTTTGAAATGAGCATTGGGAATCATAAAGACATGTGGGTGTCTTAATGTATCTTTTTAAATTGACATGTATCTTTTTAAATTGACATGTATTTTTAAATGCAGGGCAGTCAAAAGTAGCCGGTCAACGGCGGCAAATCGCTGTCTATAGCAGCTCTTGCTGCCGCCTACATTTCCCCGATTATACATCCCAAAAATCACCTTTGTATCTGTCTCCACTGAGAGCAACATTAACGAGTGATTGGGTTCCTTGTTCCAACCGAGATGTTACTTTTCCGATCAAAACACAGACCGGTGTTATGCCGAAAAGTGCATCCCTGCTGAGATATGCATCCCCTGTCGCTCTGTACAACCGAATATCGACGAAGAAAACAGATTGAAATGTGACCAACGCAGTTACTTGTTCTTAAATTAATGATATCAAAACGTTTTATTAAACCTCTTGTGGGAAAAAAAATTGTTATTTGGCAGATTCGTTTACAAAATTACGGGTGTTATGAACAACATTAAATCCAAAGTTTTTATCCGAGGTACGGAAGATTTATTTGTTGTGGTCTCTTGTCATTCACACACAACAATAAACCGTGAGAGCCGACGGGAGTTTTGAAACTGCAAAGCTTTGTCTTAAGTGGAAGATCAAGCGTGCATCTACACAGCACAGCGTTCATAGACCAGTGTGATGCATTCGGAAGCGTCAGAAAGCTATGGTGCATTCAGGAGCATGGGACATTTCAAACTTACAAGGAAAGAGGCATAAAACGGAATAGAACTTAACTCATACAGTAATGTACTTATCCAGAAACAGTGTGGGCTTTCTGACAATACTGAATGCTCTATAATTGTATTTCTGCTATTTTTTGATTATGCACATCTGTTAGCTTTTTATTCTGAAAAATCTATAATATTACAGTGTTTCCCGCAGCACTATCTTTATATTGAATATAATATACGCTACCGCCTCGGCAACATTCCAAAAAAAAAAAAAAAAAAAAACTAACTCGATATGCTTGCATGTTTATTTGACGTTAACACGTGTTTTTTTGTTGTTGCTTTCTCGCGTGCATATAGTGAATGGCAGGGAAAAAACAGGCAAAAATACATGGATACTTTGAAGCGAGAAGCAGGTCGACTTCACCGTTGGCGTCTGCATCGAGCCGCCCCCCTCGCCAGTCATCCGCGCAAAACTTGTTCCAGCCGACAACTCACCGACTCGCCTAAGCAAATTCCTGCGGGAAACACTGTATTACATATAATATAATATAATATAATATAATATTACAGCAGCAAATTATCAAAGTTTTTCAAGGGATGCATTTTGTGTTCGTCTCTAGAATCGTCGGCAATGATATGATATCGTGTGTGTGATGAGTGCAAGTGAAATTAAACTGAGATAAGAGATTTCGAAAGAGCGATATGACTGAAATAAATTCAACATGTAAATTCAATTTCAAATTCCAACCCTGTATTTTTAATCATAAAAATTTGACTTTGTCCGTGAAGAAATGTTACGGTCGTTTTTAGAACAGAACTGTGAATAATAATTATAAGATAAATAGCCCTCAGCTAATCTGATCTATTTTATGTTGTGCTAGTAATTCAAATTAAACTAATTTTATGCAAATGGAGAGCCCCTTTGATTAAATGTTGTGTACCTTACCTTGTTAAAACATGATAACATCATTTGAAAAAAATAATGTTTTAAGAATAATAATAAAAAAAACAAAGGTTGTTTTTGAAGAATTGATCATTCACTTCTTTTTTTGCCTTTTATTCAATTTGAAACATGCACTCTGACTCTATTGTTTAAATAATCACCTGTCTTGAAAGCTTCCAAAATACATCAGGGAGACTCTATTTTTCAAAATTCTCCCCTCCAGGGATTGGGCACCGGCATAAGTGCACCCTCCTACCTGATAGTGTGGGGCCTCCTTTTAATGAGATCCGAGCAATCTGGGCTGAAGCCCCAGGAGCACAGGTCAAACACCACCTATGTGGTGTACTATGAACACTAATCCATTCATCTCAACCTGGCTTAACCAAAAGAAATTCACATCTTAGCGACAAGTCATAATACAGTGGGACATAAATAAATAGTTTCTGGAATTGGTGTCTTGAGATGAAAAAAAAAAAATTTTTCTTGTATTTGAAGCACAGAATATAGTTGGCCTTACATTGTGACATAGAAGAACTGCCCACAGAATTGCTGTTGGATGAGATTTTGCAAGTTGGGATTCTTCTCCTTGGACAATGTCTCCTCCAACAAGGACAAGAAAAGATTGGAAAACTCCTGGGCATCCTGGTGATAAAAATAGATGATATTTAGAGATCTGACTTAAAAGAAACCCTAATTAATTAGCTTAGTGATTCTAAAATGTATCAGTAAACAAAATAAATACATTAAAATTCAGTCAAAACGATTTGCTGCAGTGCTGCTTAGTCAGTAGTTTAGTGGAAGTTATTAAAAAATACCTAAATCTAATAAAAATTATACACTGCAATTACAACACAGTTCCTTATCAAATTATTAGTGAATACAATGGGTTTACTACAGAGAAAAACATTACTGTTATCTATTACACATCAGTAAATCAGATTTTTTTTAAGTCTTCAAAACATGACTCCAGCATGATATTACAGTTTATTTCTGAAATAAAATTAGGACCAACAATTTGTGTCTTATTCACCTGTTGCTGTCCTGTATCCAAACCCAGTGCTTTGACCAGCCCTGAGGGGTCGATGTACTTTCTGTTGCTATTTTGCAGAAGTGCAAATAGATACTGTAGATGCTCACATATTGACTGGGGCTCATAATCTGGGAGAAACAAAGTTAAATAGAGAAAAGGTCTAAGGTTTTTTGAGATAATTAATGCTCTTGACATATAGACTTCAAGTTATCATAGTTTACATCTGCTTAAAATTTGGCAATTCCAAATATTTTCTATTCAATTTATTTATATAAAAATAACTTCCAAAGAACAGGCTCAAATGTAGCTTTTAGATATACCAGAATCAATATTGTGTTCCTGTGCCCTTGAATTTTGGCACTTATAAAGGCTCCTACGAAGCTCCAGGTTATGGAACCACACTTGCAGGAATGTGTTGACGTAACAAGTTGCACCGAGGTTGGTCAGGCCAACAAATATGTTCTGGAAGCAGGCAAAGAAATAAATAAATACAGAAAAGGTCAACTAGAGTATCTTCTAAAATTATTTCATGAATGGCACTATAACATCCTACTAAAGAACATTAGATAAAGAATATTATATAGGTATTAATAACGGGTTTATAACTTAAAATAATACCTTTTCTCTGCGTTCTGAATTTGGATCATCAATGTTATGGAAAGTGTTTTCATCAATCTCTCCAAGCCACACCTGTTCCCCAATACCCACAAGACAGTTTGGGTTCCCCTTGCAATTCCTCCTACAAAGAAAAATCATGACCATTGCCTTCCTTTCATTGACGCCACTTTAACTATCATAGTTTCTCTGATAAATGGAAATAATATCATGATATAACTGAATTTAGATGCTCTTTAGACGCAATAATCTCAATAAACGTTTATTATGTTGTCAAATGCCAGACTTGACAATAGTAAATACACAGCAGAAGTTGAAAGTAACACTAACTAATAATCATTTACTGGTATCACAGGTTGGGAGGGGGTAAAGCTACTAAGATTTACATGAACAAAGTGAATGTGTAGTATACCTCTATAAAGAGTACAAAATCAATCTACATACATGACACAGTTCTAAAGAAATGTATCTGAGGAAGCAAAAAGACAACAGAACTTTACCACATTACCACGATGAACAGAAAGTCGAAGCATGAAAACGCAGCTTTTTTGTTAACATCTCTATACAAAGAGAACCATCGAGTTCAACTTTAAATGTAACTTTCTTTCTGCACACACTCGAATAGTTTCAAATGTCCACATTGTACCTGCAGATTCCTCTGTTGCAGGCCGGGATGTTGATCCGATATGCTAGCTCTACATGTTCCTGCTTTATGTCTTCTGGTTTTACAGTTTCCACCCACAGCCAAGCGGCTTTCTCCAGTTTTACGCGGGGTGCCATTTTCCAAGGATGTAACGTCTACACCAGAATCAGAAAAGTAAGAAAAGGCTAAAAAAGAGAGACAACATTAAAAAGATAATTATTTCAACTACCAAACTATTCCATGGACATGCTAACACGGTCAGTTAGCCGAAGCTAAATTATAGCATGCAGCTCAATAAGAAATGCTCCTGTTCTCAGTATGCTACTTATTTTTGGCCCAACTAATGTAGGTTGATTTTAACTGTCACAGCAAAGTTGAACTTTGCAAAACAAACATACTCCACACCCCTATAGATCAAACGTTAAAATACGATAGCTACCAACAAATGGTAAATTGAAGCGCCTCCGCTGGACACTAAACTCGTGAAGTTAGCTGGCTAGCCAAAATTTAGCTAGCCCGACTGTTTGCGCTAGCAGCAAGACGTTCAGTTTCTCGCCATCTAACGCAGATGTAAACAGTTTATTGTGTTAATGATGGATATTATCGAACCTCTCATGCGTGAAGCTGCTTCATCGGTATATGCATAATGGATTATTACATCTTATTTGCGGTTTATTTTAGATTTAGCGCCCTTGCGTCAGTTTATAAATAAATAATTCCTCCACTCGAAATCAACGCGACGTCAACAAGTGACGCAAGCGACGTAAGATAAAGAAGAAGGCGTATGGGCATAACCACAGACATCATATACGTAGACGCGTCATAGGGCGCAGGTTCGCACGTCAACGTCACCGCCATATTGTATGTGGCAGAAAAAAGTTGAGTTCTGTTATTGTGAACGTGGATCAGAGAAGATGCCTCATTCCTGTGCTGCAATAAATACACACACACACACACACGTATATATATATATATATATATATATATATATATATATATTTGTGTGTGTATGTGTTATGAATATAAGAATCAATTTAGTAAATCTAAACATTGTGGTCTTCATTATTTCATAAAAACCGTTTCACATGTGAACCTTTAGGAACAGACTTTTTGGGTGAGTGTTAAAGAGGTTAAATTAATAATATGAGGGAAAAAAAGTCCTAGGTCAATAAAGTAAAAATAAACAAACAAACACAAAAGTGATAATGTTATGAGAAAAACGTCATATTATGAGAATTAAGAGGGAACATTTCCAGAATAGTCAGTTTGCAGAATTATTTCACTCCTGGAGTAATAGGGCCAGGTTAGATTATTTTAAATATTTTATTCTTTAGGAGAATAAATTCAGGAGAATGAAGCTAAAGGGATCCGAAAATAAATTAGTAATATTACAAAAACAAAAATACTACGAATACAAAGTATATTCAGAGATTAAAGTCCCTCTGATACTGTTTAAGTGACTGAGTAACTGCAGATTTGCCACATTTAAGATGGCGGACGCTCTGACGCATCGCAGCATAGGCAGAACCCGCCCAATGACGCGTCTACTCTTATATTATGTCTATGGGCATAACGATGGAGCGCCTGCAGCCGCGAACACTGCAAACCACGCCCTTTGTCCTACTAAACATAGCCATTTGTGCTACAGTGGCCTAAGATGCAACAATGTGCATTGACGTTAAAAGGTTAAAACACTATTAAACCCAATAACTTTTAGGTCTAAGTATCAAACCCACTTTTTGAGTAAGAGGTGTGTTTGGTGGCAGGGGAAGGGCATAGATATCCATATGGATGTCTATGGGGAAGGGGGCGTGTTTTGTAGCTGCTGCGCCTAATATCTTCTCAGCTTCCGTACCGCTCGTCGCCATTTTTTAAAACGACTGCTTGTACACACTGGAATTGTTCACCAAAGAAGTTTAAATAAAGCGCTGGGACTTTGAATAAAAGGTAAAGAGGACTGGCTGGAATATGGCCGATCTGTATCTAATAGATGTCTCAATTCTTTGTCCCTTTAGTATGTAGCTTTTTGAAAAGTTGCTTCATTCATATAATAGCATTTTTAGCTAATGCTAGCCGCTGACTGATTACAGACACGGAGACCGTTTTCATTTAGGTATAGACATGACGTAGACGTTCCTCTATTGCTCCTGTAACACGACCCAGAGGTGATGTAGCTGAGTTTGTGTCCCTCTATGTTCACAGGTGAAATTACATGAGCTGTGCAAATATTTTAAAAGGGGAGATATAATTTCAACAGTTTTAGCTTCCCTTCATTGGTAACCATCCACTGTAAATCATATATAAGGTTCTGAATTATCAAATTCCGTCATACATCAGAGCTGTGATTGCCTCATATGTTCCTAACAGAGCACTTTGGTCTCAGACTACAGGTCTGCTGGAGGTTCTACATGTAGAATGTCAGGCAGTTCTTTTAGTTACCAATTTTAGTTCGTGAGGCAGGTACACTGTTTACATTTAAGACCAGGCTTAAAACTTTCCTTTTTGATTAAGCTTATAGTTGGGGTGGCTTAAGTTATCCTAGACTATCTCTGTATTAGTGCTGCTGTAGTGTCAAACTGGATGTCTGTTGGTGAAGATTCTCAGTCATCCAGGTCATGATCAATACAAAAAAAGGTTTAAAAAAAAAAATAAAACAACTGGACTTCTATTCTTAGCTGAAGACGTCGGGTGAAGGAGGCCATTTAAGTAAAGCGAGAGTTCAGGTTTCAACTATCAAAAACTTCCAACACAGCAATAGGTTTGATTCCTGCCAAGTTTCACCCCAAATCACACCATACTTGCATGTGACCTGTGAGCCAGGCAAACTGAGCCTAACGACTCTTCATTGTGAGGGGCGATCAGTTCCAGGTAAATCTACATACGAGTCCAAGCTCTAACTAGGCCTTGTCAGCAGGTCCATAAAGCTTGGAACTCCGCACTACTGCAGACATTTTGAATTGAGAAAGCTTCTTGGATGGGAAACAAAACATCTTCAGCTTCAGAATAGAAGTCCAGTTTTATTTTTTTAACCTTTTTTTATTGTCAAAAAGGCTGTTCACCAGCTTACCAACAATTAACATTGAAAAGTCCAAACCTGCACCTAAATCTGGTTTTCCTGTCTGTCATTTACATCCTCAGCCTGAGAGGCGAGGCCTCTCCAATCATCCACTGCTCTAAAGGTTGGATGCAAAAAGGATCTTTACTTTAAAATAGTAAAGATCCTTGGGGTTGTGGGAAGAAATAGTTAAGAGATAGAGTCAAAATCTCTTCTGCTTCGAGCTGGAGGTTGATCTTTGACCCAAGTTAAGGTCCTGACACTGGTGTCGATGGCGTATAATGTAGGAGGTTCATCATGATCTGGGAGACTTAAAAAAAAAATACTTCTTCTAGGAGAGGAGTTTTTGAACATCCTGCCTGATTCCCTTTTTCTAAATTCCGTAAAAGACCCAAAGCAATCTATATTTACTCTTGTATTTCTGTTGCTGTTTTTTATATGGTAATATATAATAATATTGGTTTGAACTGAACAGAATAAACCTGAGCCTATGTGTTGCAGTCATCAGTTGAACTTGATATCTGTCATCACGATGATGGAGCTCCCTAACTTCAGCAGACAGCTAATGCAGCAGCTGTGGTCCCTGAGGAAGGAGGGTCTGTTCTGTGACTGCACTATCCTGGTGGGAGACAGTCCTCACCATGCTCATAAAGTTGTTTTGGCTGCCTCCAGCATGCTCTTCAGGTAGAGGTGAAAAGACTTATCTGCAGAGGATTCATTAAAATGAAGGAAAATTCTGAATTATCAGTACGTTTTACAATTGTACTTCTAGCTTCTGTGAATGGATCAGTTTTTTGTGAAACAATTAAATGCTGGTAATCAAATGTTGACAGGATAACAAAGTGTAAAAACAGTTGAGTAAAAGAAAAGTTGTAATTAGTAGATTAGTTTGAAACATTTTGAAATGGAATCAGTAAAAACACTGTGCCCTTTATACAGGTCCCTTTTAGATGGCTCTGACACTATCTCCATTGACACAACCGTTGCGTCCTCCCAGGAGTTTGGCTCGCTCTTGGAAATGCTCTACACTGGCAGGTTGCCTTTGGGGAAACACAACGCGAGCCGGATTGTTGCCGCCGCAGACAGCCTGCAAATGTTCGATGTAGCTGTAGGCTTTAAAAAAGTTCTCAACTCTCTGGTGAGTCAGAATGCCCCACTTCTGGACAATTCTAGGAAGACAACCAGCCAAGTTGAGACCTGCAAAACCAGGAGTGAGAACCCAGAAGTGTCATCCTCATCAAATAAGGATAACTCAGCTTCAGAGAAGATGGAGACAACAGCTGATCCGGAAAACAAATGTTGCCATGACAAGAAACAGGATCCAGAAGAACCAGTTTGTAAAAGATCCCGTGAGGAGCTCTCTGACACCTTAGGTTTGTTTCCACACATTACATCAAGTTAATATGTCTTTGAAATTCTCAATAAGTGCAGCAAGCATGACATCAGTACAATATAATGTTCAACAGAAATCCAGAGTAAAGAGGCCACAGTTATTTTTCACCCTAAGTAAAGACATATTTAAAAGTTTAAAATTAGTGAATATTCAGTCATTGAAAGTCTAACCGAATGCTGGAGATAGGCACCAGCAACCCCCGCGACCCCATGAGGGATTAAGTGGGTCAGAAAATGGATGCATAGATAGATGGATGAAAGTCGCACCTTAACTTAAAGACATTTCTTCAAGAAACTTAAAATACTATCTAAGGAAATGGTTGTTGTTTTGTTTAATGTTTTTTTTTTTTTTTTTAAACGATGTCCCCAGTATTACCATTTTGGTTCCCTTGCTATCAGCAACTTGTACAACCCCCTGTTTTCAATTTCAAAAGGTTGGAGCATGCAGGTAGATGGATCTCTGACCATTCTTTGCACAATCTCCCTAGACTGTCCAGATTCCTAGCCCCTTTCTCATGCTGTTCTCTCTTCAGCTCAGCCCACAGGCTTTCTACAGTATTTGGGTATGGGGCAGAAGCAATAAGGGTAATTTTGTGTCTGGTAAATCATTTCTGTGATTAGTCCACGGTAATTTTCTGGCTCAAAGACACAATGACGACCCTTTTTAGTTTCCCATCCGAAATGGACAAATGTTTAGAATATATTGGCATGCAGAATTGGCAGGGGAGCCATTTCAAATATAATATGCTGCCAAATATTGCATCCAGGGAGTGATTACAGTATTAGTGTGGTGGCCAAGTGGTTGGAGCGAGGCATTTGTGTCTTGGAGAGGCCAGAAAGGCCACCTGTTTGAAACTCCGTCTGTCACTCTGGGTTCCTGAGCAAGACCCTTGATCACAAATTGCTTCCCTGCACCACTCAGTGTGGCAGCTGCCTGCTCCCTAAGGGATGGGTTAACTGCAGAGAATGTTTCCACTCTGTGGGACTATAAAGGGAAATATTTGATTATTTAAATGCTATTATTGCAATTAAGATTACAGTTCAATAACACTGGACTCTTCTCAGCTGAAAGATGTATGATCTTTTACAGGACCCGTAAAGGCCAAAACATCTGGGAGTGCAGCAGAAGAAAACAGAACATCAAGAGCAGAAGGGTCAAGGGGACCAGCTGCTCAGCTGCTGCAGCATTCCTCTCAGATGGTGGAGCTCCTAAGCAACATGCCTTCTTTCCTTGAGCTGCTGAGCCAGGCAGCGCATACCAGTCTCAATGAACAGGACAGACAGGTACAACTGGTCCTCCCCACCCTCATTTCATCGCTTCAGTCTTACCACCCAGGCAAAAAGACATCTTGTTCACATTGGCCTTTTCATTCTGCTTGTATACTTCCTTTCTGTTGCCAAATCTAAATTGATTGGCAGCCATTCATTCAAAGGCAAAAACTTATCATAGCATGATAATTCAAGATGTTGTAATGGACCAACAAAGATGCAAAAATTCCTGCTAGAGGAATGTAAGAAATATAAAAAAAATCATAATTTATGTGACTTCATCTAAAAGACATTTTGTTTCACTGTGAGTGTTTAGGTCCTACATGTTAATAATTATACCCTATTTCTGTTGTCTGTTATGCACACTTACTGAATTAAATATGCATATATCTGACATTAAAGCTGCAAGATGCTTTTCAATTTAACAGCCTCAAATATGTTTTCATTGCAAAAGCTTGGCTTAAAAACACAAGTTAAGCCAACTTGTTAGCACTTATAAGCACTTTAAAAACAGCACAGCTGACCAAAGTGTTGAGCAGATATGTACAGCATACATAAACTCATTAAAGATCTTATAAGCAACTAGAGTAAAATACAATAAAAAAAACACATACAACATGTAAGTAAATTGAATAAAATGGATAAAGTGAGCTCTGTTATGGTACATCAAAAGCTAATGAGAAAAGGGTGTTTTTTCACAGCAGATTTAGAAACAGATAGTGAAGAGGCTTGTCTGATTCAATTCAATTTTATTTATATAGCGCAAATTTAAGAAACATGTCATCTCGAGGCACTTTACAAAGACAAATCAATCATATTATACAGATTGGTCAAAAAATTCCTATATAAGGGAACCAGTTGATTGCTTCAAAGTCCTGACAAGCAGCATTCACTCCTGGAGAAGCGTAGAGCTACAGGGAGAGTCATCTGCATTGTCCATGGCTTTGCAGCAATCCCTCATACTGAGCAAGCATAAAGCGACAGTGGAAAGAAAAACCACCTATTAGCGGGAAGGAAAAACCTCCAGCAGAACCGGGCTCAGTATGAACGGTCATCTGCCTCGACCCACTGGGGGTTACAGAAGACAGTGCAGAGACACAACAAGACAGACAAACAAGCACAGAAGCACACATTGATCCAGTAATCTGTTCTACATTAGATGGTAATAGCCGGTGATCTGTCTTCTCTGGATGATGTCACAGTTAACAGAACGTCAGACCAGGTGTACCTACTATGAAGAAAAAAGAGAACAAAAAGTTAAAAGCTGAAATGACAACAGTCATTTCAATGTAATGCAATGCAAATCTGGAGAACAGTAGAAATCAGTAGAGTGAGAAAAATAGGCCCTGATGTCTTCCAGTAGCCTAAGCCTATTGCAGCATAACTATAGAGGTAGCTCAGGGTAACATGAGCCACTCTAACTATAAGCTTTGTCAAAAAGGAAAGTTTTAAGATTAGTCTTAAAAGAAGACAGGTTGTCTGCCTCACGGACCAAAACTGCGAGTTGGTTCCACAGGAGAGGAGCCTGATAGCTAATGGATCTGCCTCCCATTCTACTTTTAGAGACTCTGGACTCTGATGTGTAATGTCAGTATGTTCCAAGGCCTTGGAGCTGCCACAGAAAAACCTGCTTCCGCTGCATCTTCAGCACATTCAGTAGAAGCTAGTTCGCTGACCTGAGTGGGTGGGAAGGGCAATGCACTTGCTAAAGCTCTTAGAGGAAGGGTGGGCCCAGACCATTTCAAGATTTACAAACAGATAAAAATAATTTTAAAATGAACTAAACTGAACAGGCAACCAGGGTCAATGAGGCTAAATCAGGAGTTATGTGCTCTTTCTCTTATTACAACCAAGATGTAACCAGCTTCATGACAAATGCATGGTAGAGTTTAGTAAATAGAAATAAAAACTGGATTACTCTGCGTCTATTAAATTCAATTTTCAATTCAATTTCATTTATATAGCGGCAATTAATGAAACATGTCATCTCAAGGCACTTTACAAATCTGTATATAATACACTGCACCAAAAAAGTTAAGCTTGTGAAAACTTACTTATACTTATAGTAAACAAAACATATTTAAAATAAAAATATTTAAAGCATGTTACTACATTAAGCAATACAAAAATATTCATGATCATGATACATCAGGGAAACAAAGCAGCCACTGGCCAACATGATGACCCAGCAGCATCATCAGGCCAAGATTCTGTGATTTACACTCATCTGCAGGCCAGCAGTAACTCTGTCAGAGATAAAGATGTTCTCATCCTGGATGGGTAAATGGACTGAATCTATATAGCACACATTCATGCACCGCACATCGACATGTGACGGGGGGAAGCTGGAACCCACAACCTTCCAATTGCAAGACAACTGCTCAACACATTGAGCCACAGTTGCCCAGATAGGGAAGGGCATTGGTTTGAGAGGGCAGTAAAGCAGCCATTTTTGTAAAGAGAATTCACCCGTCTTTAAACAGGGATGGAGGCCTCCGGGTCCACTTGTCCCCCTCTTAGAATGCAGTTATTATGAGCATGACACAGACCCCTGGGAACAATAAGAGGCAATCAGAGCACTAAGGATTGGACTGTAGGCTGATGGTTCTCTTTTGCACACGAGCAACCAGTTTTGATTGTCACAGTTTAACTTGTTGATCCACTATGCAATGGTTCTGCTGATAAGGCTGAGTTTACCTTGAACTCCTCAGACTGAAGAGGTCTCTTGGAGAAGAAACAAAATGTTTCAACAAAGAACCCGTCCAGACAACCTACTGAACTTTTTTTTCTACCTGGATTATTGAGATGCATCAGGATATGTTCTTTAAACTTTTTTCAACAGAAACAGTCCTGCTTCTCTCTGATCTTCAGTGTTAACTGTCTGTTTGTGTCAGGTTGTCACTCAGTGCTATGAGGACACAGACCCTTTCTCAGTGTTGGAAAAGCTGATAGGCAGATTGAGGAATGGAAGAATCAGTGAGGGGTCGTTCCTTCATCTGCTCTGGAAGATTCAGAAGAAAGCTCTGCTGAGTTTCCCTGCTCCACTGCTCTCTCTGCTGGAGGATCTGGACAGAAATACACTCCAAAGTGAAGGTGGAGAAAAGTACTTTGATCTGTTAGCTGTTTTTTGTGCTTTTTCATATGTCTGACCCTTCTCTGTATTTTATAGTTCGTGTAGAACAGCCACATGACTCCACTAAGGAAATAAAGTTAGAGAAAAAGGCAGACATTGATACCAATGAGGGACAGAGCAACAAGGATGAGACACATGCAAATGCTGGAGCAGAATCTTCATCCTCTGCCTCCTCCATCTCCAAGCGCTACCCTTGCCAATGGTGCAAGAAGACTTTTAACTTTAAGTGCCGCATGCTAGCACATGTGAAGCGTTGTTCCATGTCACAGGAGTGTGAGGTTCAGTGCCCACAGTGCCCCAACAAACTGCCAAGTCAGCGAGCTCTGCAGCGCCACCGGGGTGAGGTTCACCGTAACACAGCACGGGTGAAGAAAAGGGTGGCATGTGACATCTGTGGCCGCAATTTCGCCCACCCATCAGGTGAGAGTCTTGAATGACACCTGACATATTGTCTCTGTTGTCACGGGAACTTTTAAAATAAGTTAAATAAAATGATTACAGGGATTACAAATACTTAAGAAGGGTTGGAAAAAAATCCTACTTTATAAATGTATCAATTGCTTATAGATGCGGGAAACCAGAAAGATACATACACTACACACCTGTAATCTTTTTCCTCACTGTGTGACATTAAATCAGACTAATCTTTTCTTCTTTAGGTCAGTTGGGGTTTCCTACGTTATTTCTATTTGCTAAATGCCAAAAAGAACTTAGAGATGTTTTACTTTCTTCTAAATCAGATGTTTGCACACAATTTCGTAGATTCTTAGATTACTTTGTTAGAATTACCTTTAAACTGAATGACATGTTCCCTTCCTTGGGTTTCCTTCCACAGGCTTCTGAATAATTTGCTGGAAATTGTCTCATTCCTCCTGACAGAAGCGGTGTACCGGGAACCGGGTGCTAAGCCATTCAGGGATTTATTGACTAACAGAAGTATTTTAAAGTCTATTCTCTGAAATACAGGGAGCCAGTGTAAGGACTTTAGAACTGGGGTGATGCGCTCTACTTAGTCTTAGTGAAGACACGGGCAGCAGCGTTCTGGATCAGCGGGAGCTGTCTGATCCACTTTTTAGGCAGACCTGTGAAAACACCGTTGAAGTAATCAATCCGACTAAAAATAAACACATGGATTAGGTTTTCCAGATCCTGCTGAGACATTAATCCTTTAATTATGGAAATGTTCTTCAGGTGATAGAAGGCCGACCTTGTAATTGTCTTTAGATGCTTTTGGAGGTTCAGGTCTGAGTCCATCACTACACCCAGATTTCGGGCTTGATCAGTGGTTTCTAGCTGAAGCAACTGAAGCTGTGTGCTTACTTTTAATCGCTCTTCTATTGGTCCAAAAATGATTACTTCAGTTTTGTTTTTATTCAATTTAAGAACATTGTGGCACATCCATTCATTGATTTCTTCTAGGCATTTACTCAGTGCTTGAACTGGTTCATAGTTACCTGGTGACATAGTGATGTAGAGCTGTGTGTCGTCGGCATAGTTATAGTAACTGATGTTGTTTTTTATGATCTCAGCTAGAGGGAGCAAGTAGATATTGAATAGGAGGGTACCCAGGATGGGACCCATGGGGAACTCCACATGCGATTTTTGTCATCTCTGATGTAAAGTTACCTACTGACACAAAACAAGTCCCTGTCCTTTAAGTAGGATTTAAACCAGTTGAGTGCTGTACCAGAAAGGCCGACACAGTTTTCCAGGAGTTCTAACAGAATGGAGTGATTGACAGTATCGAATGCTGCACTGAGATCCAATAGTACCAGCACTGTGGTTCTTCCACAGTCTGTATTTATATGGATGTCATTAAACACCCTGATAAGGGCGGTCTCTGTACTGTGGTGGGCACGGAAACCTGACTAGAAAACGTCAAAGTGGCTGGTTATTGATAAGAAGGTGTTTAATTGCTGAAACACAGCTTTTTCAATAATCTTACTGATAAAGAGGAGGTTTGAGATGGGCCTGTAGTTCTGGAATAGTAGTTTGTCTAAATTGTTCTTTTTCAGCAGTGGTTTGATAATTACTGTTTTAAGGAACTGGGGGAAACACCTGACAGAAGGGACGTGTTTATTATATGAGTCAAATCAGACGCTATGACAGACAAAACTTTCTTAAAGAAAGCTGTGGGTAGAACATCAAGGCAGCAGGAGGAGGAGCAGTACTTGGCTGCTGAATGATCTCTAAGCTTTTGTAGTTTATTTGGCTGAATTGGGACAAGATTTGTCAAGATAAGTTCTAGTTAGATACAGCTTTGGTTCTGGAGTTGATATGTATGTAGAAACTGATCCTCTAATCTTTAGGATTTTCTCAGTAAAGAAGTTAGCAAATTCATTGCAGGCCCTGGTGAAGTGGAGTTCAGAAGCCACGGACACAGGGAATTTGTTAACCTGTCAACTGTGGCAAATAAGGCACGATTATTATCAATGTTTTTGTTGATGATCTCAGAGAAGAAATATTCCCTTGCATTTTTCAGTTATAAGTTATATCTGTAAAGTCTCTCTTTACAGATGTCACAGTGAACCTGGAGTTTAGTCTTTCTCCACCTGCGTTCAGCTTCTTGACGCTCCCTTTTTTTACTTACAACTGCTGAAGCATTTCTCCAAGGAGATTTTTTTCTTCCTGGAAAAAAACATCACTTTAACTGGAGCAATGCAGTCAATGATATCTGAAACTTTAGAATTAAAACTATCTACTAGCTCATCTACTGAGTTGCAGCACAAGGTAAGCTTGGATAAAAGTTTCCGTGTGACTGTCCTTAAAGGTGCGTTTTTACCTTTTACTCATTTAACCTTTGGCTAAATGAGTCGCTGGAAATGATGCTTTCAAAGGTAACAGAAAAGTGATCAGATAGGGCAACATCAGTTACATTGACGCTCGAAATCTTTAGACCTTTAGTGATGATCAAGTCTAAAATATGTCCCTAAAAAACAAAGTTTTTAAGTGTGTCACAGTTCTTTTGCACTTCTGTCTTTAGGGTTGTCAGCGTGAAATTTGAAGTCTCCCACAATAATTAAACAGTCCTAATCAGCACATATCACAGATAGGAGGTCACTAGGATCATTAAAAAAGTTTGATGTGGACTTAGGAGGCCTGTAAACATTCAGAAACATAGTTCATACCGGGCTCTTTAGCTGGAGAGCCAGATCTTCAAAAGAGTTGAATTTTCCCCAAAACACCTTTACACTTTAGTGAATCATTAAACAAATTTGCTACTCCTCCACCTTTCCTTTGCTGTCTGCTCTCACAAAGAAAAGTGTAGTTTGGAGGAGGCGACTCCATCAGACAAGCTGCTTCATTAAATTAATGAAGCAGCTTGCAGCCTTTGGAAGATGCTAGTTTAGTCACATAGCTGGGATTGTCAGAATGGCTATGTAGAGAGTATGTCAACTGTAGGCCAATCTTGAAAACTTTGTTCATGTTATGAGAAAATTCCAGAAAAGGAACATCTGGGCTTTGTGGAAAAGAGGGGGAGGTGGGTGAAGTCTTGACCGGTGTTTGTGGGGATGGAGGTTTTTGGTTCTCTTTGGAAGTTTAAGGGGAGTCCTATTTTTGCTCTGTTGAGATCTGGGATGAATCCTCCTGTAATTCTGATGTTGCCTCTTTCTGTGTCATCTTTCTGGCTATCTTTATCTTGGCCTGTTCAGACTGTAGTGGGCTTATCATTTATTTTAGCACTGGTTGAGCTTTGTTTTGGGACAAAGTTGATGGGGCATGGTTCACAGAAAAGAAGATGTTTGAAATCAGGCATTTGCACCTGACCTATTTAGAGAGAAACCTTCTCTGTTGAACAGATGTCTCCTCTCCCAAAAGATGTTAAAGTTGTCTATGAAGGTTACAGCTGTTTGTTTGCATGTTTTCTTTTCAGCCATTTGTTTAGCATCAGAACTCTTGAAAAAAAAATAATCTCCACAATGAATGGGCACGAGAGGGCCACTGAGAAACACCTTGACATTAAGGCCATCAACTAAATTTAGCAAACGAATGTAATCCTCTTTTAATACTTCTGATTTTCTTATCTGGATGGCGTCACCCAAGGCTTCAGCTTGTACTACGAGTTTTTCCAGGGTCGGGCATTCTTTCATGGTCCTTGGAAGGATGTCTGATATATTAAACACCAGGCAATAGTTTAAATGATTATACATCAACACCTCTATTGTTTTTCCATTACAGAAGTATTTATTCCCACTTACAGATCCATTGCATAATATTAGGGTTCTTGGCCTTGTGGCTTGTTTTTCCCCTGGTAGTTTAGAGCGAAGATTGTTGACATACCTTTGATTGTTGTCGTGATCCTCCTGGGTCTCATGTTGGAGTGGAATGAATCTGTTTAGTAATGGAATTCCAACATTTTCAGCAGGTTTACTCCTATCATTTGTTGTGAGAACAGCCCGATGTTGTTTCACCTTTCTTGGCACACTTCTCTGTAGTATTGGCCAGGTTTCTTTGTCTAGGTGTGGGGTTCATTGATCTTTTTTTGCCTTGCACCCAGAGTGGTCCAGGGATTCTCATTTTCCTCAGGGAACTGTTTGTTCGCTGAGTTGCTGGGCTGGTGGTCACCGTTCGGAATCACAGCCAGGAATGTTTCGTTTCCATACGCGGCATTTACATCATAATCCACTTCGAGTCCGCGAATTTTCAGCTCCATAACAGCTATTTTTTGTAGAAGCGTGTCAAAGTCCTCTGTGGTGAAGGCAGGCAACTTTGGAATCAGGTGGTTCTTCTCCAAATCCACTTCATGTTTAATTCTTTCCATAACAGCATTGTTTCTGAGAACTGACTCCTCTCGGGTGTAAAGAGGCAGCTTGTGTGGATTAGCTCAAAACTGAAATAGTCCACATGGGGGAAAAAATCTAAATCAAAAATAAATAAAAAAAAATAAATAAAATAACTAGGGCTGGGCAAGGTAACGCGTTAATTTCGCGTTAATTCATTAGACTATTAACGGCGATATTTATTTTATCGCGCATTAACGCATGTTGCTCACATGCTTTCAGTCAGTGTCAGTCAGCACGCGCGCTGACTGCAGCGCGCTGACTGCAGCAGCACTCTCCCGCTCCCCCTCCCCTCTCATACATGGCTCAGCGGCGCCAGCCAATCAGCACGCAGGCTCAGCCTGGCCCGCCCACTCAGCTCTCACACAAACTTAATACACAAACAGCTGAGAGAGACAGCAGCAGCGGAAAAACACGAACAGGGGAAGTAGCACCGTTTGGCTTTATTTTAATACCGTAAATGAAATCAAGCTGTATGTTTTGTAAAAAGCCGGTTCATTTCCGTGGAAACACAACAAATTTATCTAAGCACGTGAAAAAACATGAAAACGTCGAGCCACAGAAACTGAGAGAGGAGAGGAAACTTCTGTCATTGCCCCGACAGACCCACAGACGTCACTGACTGAGGCGTTTCAGTCCTCCAGGGAACATCCAGGTAGATCAGTGGATGGATGGATGGATGTTACTGGAGCCCACACATAACATGTAGGACCTTGAAAGAACCCAGTACATATATTAAAAAGTGTTATTTAAGATAAGATAACATTAGCTAATCCTTTTTTTATCCCACGACGGGGAAATTTATAGGATTAAAGCAACAGGCAGGTGCACACAACACAGACAAAATTACATAAGGATTGAAATATATAAGAGGTGGATTAGCGAAAAAACACTGAACATTATTATTATTATTATTATTATTATTATTTAATTGTAATAATAAAATAAAAACCACAAAACCCAAAAGGTCAACAGTTTCATGATACATCAAGCTTAGGGACTGGCTAATATACAGCAGGTCAAAAAAGGCCATATTTTGGCTGCAGTGCTTGCTGTTCTCTTATGAAGAAAAGATCAACTAGTGCACTAAATTCAATAGATGGGTTGAAAATATCCAGTATAAAATAAGTGCTACAAATGTTACAACACTTTTGTTCATATGGCAGCAGAACATTAAAATAAAAGTGCTCTTTACACTACTTTTGAATTCATTCTTGGAGTTTGTAAATACAATGCGATTAATCGCGATTAATCGCGATTAATCAGGGCGATTAATCGCGATTAAATATTTTAATCGTTGCCCAGCCCTAAATATAACTAAACCCAACTTTATGTAGTTTTGGCTAAGGGATAAAAAGGAGAAAAAAGTCAAAGGCAGGAACTTGCAAGCAAGCAGGGAGCAGAGAAAAAAGCGTCCGAGCAGGCAGAGAGGCGAAGGCAAGTACCCCGCCTCTTGCCCATTGACAGCTGGAGATAGGCACCAGCAACCCTAGCGACCCCACAAGGGATAAGCGTGTTAGATAATGGATGGATGAATCTCATACCTCACCCTGTTTTTACTTCTTCTATTAGTCGCTGGTTTGTTGTGTTAATCCAGTTTATTGCTGACTGATTATTCTGAAGGTTCTAGCTTCCTATCAACTTGATTTAGCAATAAGAAAAATAATGGCAGCTTTCAAAGTTAATGGGCATTGGAAAGTAGTTTAGGATGCAACTACTCATGTTAAGCCCAGACATGAATATTTCGTTGATCTGGAAGAGAGATTTTAAATAAAGATCGACCCTGAAGCTGAGAAACATTTGTTTCTCAGGCCATAATCAATTAATTACATCTGCAGGATCCAGGTGAAAAACTGAAGATGTTTCAGACTTAGTTAGAAAGGTGAGGGCAAGAGCAGAATTTAAACTTGACAAATGAAGTACAGGAGTAAGAACGAATTGTTGAACATGGACTAGTTTTTGTATTCAATTCAATTCAATTTTATTTATATAGCGCCAATTCATGAAACATGTCATCTCGAGGCACTTTACAAAGTCAAAATCAATCATATTATATAGATTGGTCAAAAAGGTCCTATATAAGGAAACCAGTTGATTGCTTCAAAGTCTCGACAAGCAGCATTCAGTCCTTGAAAAAGACCACAGGGAGAGTCTCTGCATTGTCCATGGCTTTGCAGCAATCCCTCATACTGAGCAAGCATGAAGCGACAGTGGAAAGAAAAACCACCCATTAGCGGGAAGGAAAAACCTCCGGCAGAACCGGGCTCAGTATGAACGGTCATCTGCCTCAACCGACTGGGGGTTACAGAAGACAGAACAGAGACACAACAAGACAGACAAACAAGCACAGAAGCACACATTGATCAAGTAATCTATTCTATATTATATGATAATAGCCGGTGATCTGTCTTCTCTGGATGATGTCTCAGATAACAGAACGCCAGACCAGATGTACCTACTATGAAGAAAAAAAAGAGAAAGAACAAAAAGTTATAAGCAGAAATGATGACAAGCATAATTGAAGAACAGTAGAACTCGATAGAGTGAGAAAAATAGATCCTGATGTCCTCCAGTAGCCTAAGCCCATAGAAGCACATCCTCATAGGTAGGTCAGGGCAACATAAGCCAATCTAGTTGTAAGCTTTGTCAAAAAGTAAAGTTTTAAGATTAGTCTTAAAAATAGACAGGGTGTCTGCCTCACGGACCAAAACTGGGAGTTGGCTCCACAGGAGAGGAGCCTGATAGCTAAAGGATCTGCCTCCCATTCTACTTTTAGAGACTCTAGGAACCACCAGCAGACCTGCAGTCTGAGAGCGAAGTGCTCTGTTAGGAACATACGGGGTAATTAGAGCTCTGATATATGATGGAGCTTGATTATTATGGGCTTTATACGTTAGAAGAAGAATTTTAAATTCTATTCTTGATTTAACAGGAAGCCAATGAAGGGAAGCTAAAATTGGAGAAATATGATCCCTTTTGTTGATTTTCATCAGAACTCTTGCTGCAGCATTTTGGATCAGCTGAAGACTTTGAACTGCATTTTGAGGACTTCCTGATAGTAAAGAATTACAATAGTCCAGCCTTGAAGTAACAAATGCATGGACTAGTTTTTCAGCATCACCCCTGGACAGAATGTTTCTAATTTTGTCAATATTCCGGAGGTGAAAAAAGGAAACTCTGGAAACCTGTTTAATATGGGATTTAAATGACATGTCTTGGTCGAAAACAACACCAAGATTTTTTACTTTATTACCAGAGACCAAGTTAATGCCATCCAGATTAAGTGATTGATTAAGAACTTTATTTTTTGAGGACTCTGGTCCATAGATCACAACTTCTGTCTTGTCAGAATTTAAGTGCAGGAAATTTAAAGTCATCCAGCTTTTGATGTCATCAAGACATGACTGCAGTCGAAGTAACTGATTGGATTTATGGATAAATATAGCTGAGTGTCATCAGCATAACAGTGGAAATTAATCCTATGCTGTCTGATAATTTTGCCAATCTGAAGCATTTATATATATATATATATATATATATATATATATATATATATATATAGTAAAGAGAATTGGTCCAAGGACTGAACCCTGTGGTACTCCACAAGTGACCCTAGAGTTTGAGGAAGATTGGGTCCAACATGCAGGTAGAAGGTTTAGATGAAGCTAAAATTTTAGATAGCTCAGAAAACTCTACTGCTTTTAAACAGTTCAGACACTGTGCAGGTTCTAAAGATTCCGCTGCCTCACTTACTGAGGGTGAGGTAATCGTGTTTGGGATTATTTTATTTTTAATGGCATCAATTTTATTTATGAAGAATCCCATAAAATCATTACTGCTAAGAGCTATATGAATGGATGGATCAACGGAGCTATAACAGTTTGGCAACTGTACTGAAGAGAAATCTAGGATTATTTTTGTTCTCCTCAATTAATGATGAAAAATATGCTGCTCTAACTCTGCGAAGGCTCTTTTTATACAACAATAGACTGTCTTTCCAGATTAGGTAGGATTCCTCTTGGTGTGTAGAGCGCCATTTTCTCTCCAATTTCCTAACATTGTGCTTCAAGGAACGCAGCTCTGAATTAAAACAGGGAGCCAGCTTCCTGTGAATGATCACCTTCTTTTTCAAGGGAGCTACATTGTCTAATGGAGAACGCAATGAGGAAGTCACACCATTAACAAAGGTGTCGATTTGTGAATGGGAAGAAATGGCATGGCTGCCATCTACAGGGAATTTCTGCAATACTGAGGATATTAAAAGGGGGACAGACTCTTTAAGTTTTTATACAGCATTATCCGATCAAGATCTACTATAATGGAACGCTCTTTTGGGGGTGGAGAACTCAGTTAGATTATTAAAAAATTATCAGATAGGACAGGGTTGTGAGGAAATATCGTTAATTCTTCACAATCAATGCCATATGTCAGCACAAGGTCTAAAGTATGTAACCAAGAGTGCGTCTGTTTATGCACATTTTGAACAAAACCAATTGAATCTAGGATAGTTTTAAAGGCTACACTAAGGTTATCACATTCAGTGTCAACATGAATGTTAAAATCACCCACTATAATAACCTTGTCAGTGTTAACACCAAATCAGATAGGAAGTCTGATAACTGATCCAGAAACTGAGTGTAACGGCCTGGTGAACGATACAAATCAACAAACAGAAGAGGTTTTATTGCTTTGCAATTTGGATGAGGGAAACTGAGGGTTAAATGTTCAAAAGAACTGTAGTTAATAATTGGCCTGGGACTAATTAATAAATCAGACTGAAAGATGGTTGCCCCTCCTCCTCCTCTTCCCACAGATCTGGGAATGTGGAAATTTGGATAATTGGAGGGAGTTGACTCATTTATACTAACGTAGACCTCTTGTAGCCAGGTTTCTGTGAGGCAAAATAAATCAATCTGATTATTGGAAATCAATTCATTAACTAACAAAGTCTTTGGAGGGAGAGACCTTATATTTAATAAACCACATTTAATTGTTTTATTTTTTGGTCCAAAGTGAGCCATAATGATTTTTATTAGATTATTGTACCATCACTTCTGGATAGAATAATTCTAATTTTGGCAATATTCCAAAGGTTAAAAAAGTAAACTGTGTAATAAGGAATTTAAAAGAGCAATAAGCGAAATTTCACCACTAGGTAAGGCTTGAGCACTGCCTGTAGACCAAAATAAGATGTGTAACAAGCCGCGCCTCTCTACCTCTGCTCCAGCTTCAACCTTCGTTTAAATACACAGCAAAACAACATCACCTTTCAGAGTAACATGTATAGTGAAGAAGTAACTAACTAATTACTTTATAATGCTGTTAGCAAGAGAACATTTTGATCCGCTGGGCATGCTCTTGACCATTTTGTGCCTGGCGGTGGCATTATACAGGCTGGGAGCGGCTTAGCCCTCAGTGGCAGCTGTTTACATGCACACACATGCACCCAGTGGAGGAGGAGGGGGACTGGAAAACAACACAACGAGATTGTGTGTGACGTTATACCATAGTCCATCTGAAAAGATACATTTAGTTACTCATAACATTTTTTTAGTTCTTTCTATCTGAAATAACATTTAGCTTATTGCCCCTTTACATGACAAGTCCTGGTTAAAAATAACACAAAAGTGTTTTTACTTGATTACCAGCAGAAGATATAATGGCATCCAGAATAAGTGATTGATTAAGAAGTTTATTTTTTAAGGACTCTGGTCAAAAGATGACAACATCTGTCTTGATAGAATTTAAGCGCAGAAAATCTTAAATCATCCAGACATGCCTGTAGTCTAAGTAATTGACTGGATTTGTTAGGAGTAATAGATAAATACAGTTGAGTGTCATCAGGTAACAGTGGAAGTGAATTCCATGCTGTCTGATCATTTTAGCAACTTGAAGCATATATATTTCAAATAAAACATTTATTTTAAACACACCGAATAACACAAAAGATAATTTCCTCGTAAACCCCCCCACAGTAAAGAAAGTACTCTTCAGCCACTAAAGGCAAATCACATCTGAACATGACAGAAAACTGGTAGCCATACTAAAACAAAAACTTCAAA
This sequence comes from Fundulus heteroclitus, assembly GCF_011125445.2. Lineage (NCBI taxonomy): Eukaryota > Metazoa > Chordata > Actinopteri > Cyprinodontiformes > Fundulidae > Fundulus > Fundulus heteroclitus. The sequence continues at coordinate 43,769,118 of NC_046380.1, forward strand.
ACACCTGCACAGGTACTAAACAAAATAGCCGGCATATAAAAGAAAATACCCCAAAATAAATCGTTGCAGGCCTGTTAACTGTTTTAGCTAAAGAAATAGTCCTTTTCCAACTGTCCTTTACTCACAGTGAAATGGGAAAAACCCTGTGTCCGCGCCGCACGAGATGTCCGACCGAGTGGCTGAGGAAGTCCCTCTCTCATCGCCGGAGGAGCCTCTGGCTTTCCTGGCCACCAGGGTGCTATCCGGGCAGTGTTGCTCCCACGCCGGCTACTTCAATTCAATGCAGTTCAATTTTATTTATATAGGGCCAAATCATGAAACATGTCATCTCAAGGCACTTTACAAAATCAAGTTCAATCATATTATACAGATTGGGTCAGATTATACAGATTGGTCAAAAATGTCCTATATAAGGAAACCAGTTGATTGCATCAAAGTCCTGACAAGCAGCATTCACTCCTGGGGAACCGTAGAGCCACAGGGAGAGTCGTCTGCATTGTACATGGCTTTGCTGCAATCCCTCATACTGAGCAAGCATGAAGCGACAGTGGGAAGAAAAACTCCCCATTAACGGGAAGGAAAACCTCCGGCAGAACCGGGCTCAGTATGAACGGTCATCTGCCTCGACCGACTGGGGTTACAGAAGACAGAGCAGAGACACAACAACAGAGACAAAAAAGCACAGAAGCACACATTGATCTAGTAATCTGTTCTACATTAGATGGTAGTAGCGGGTGAGCCGTCTTCTCTGGATGATGTCACAGTTAACAGAACGCCAGACCAGGTGTACCTACTATGAAGAAAAAGAGAGAGAGCAAAAAGTTAAAAGCTGAAATGACGACAGTCATTTCAATGTAATACAATGCAAAACTGGAGAACAGTAGACTGAAGAACAGTAGAAATCAGTAAAGTGAGAAAATTAGACCCTGATGTCCTCCAGCAGCCTAGGCCTATCACAGCACAACTATAGAGATAGCCCAGGGTAACATGAGCCACTCTAGCTATAAGCTTTGTCAAAAAGGAAAGTTTTAAGATTAGTCTTAAAAATAGATAGGGTATCTGCCTCACGGACCAAAACTGGGAGTTGGTTCCACAGGAGAGGAGCCTGATAGCTAAAGGATCTGCCTCCCATTCTACTTTAAGAGACTCTAGGAACCACCAGCAGACCTGCAGTCTGAGAGTGGAACCACTGGCTGTTCGGAAACCAGGGCGCTAACTTGAGTAGCTACGAGCCGCATCTGGCAGTGACTAACTTTTCTGAGCCTGCCTTGCGCTGGGTTGAGGCGCATCCACTCGGCGAACATGTAAACTATAGTCCAAACACTCAATGCAACTATGCCCCGCAGAGCAGATAGCAAATGCGGTGGTTCTCCGGCAGCGTTTTTTTCCCTCCGAGCAAAATGTCTCTTTTTCTACATTCTTTTACTCTCACCTAGCAGAGAAGAACAGGACTGCACACCGCAAAAAATATGGGGTCTCACTCCCTTTTTCGTCTCCTCCGTCCTTAACTCCACCCTCTCCCCAGCTCTTCCAGTGCATTCCCAGCTAAATGTCCCTCTGGCATGCATGACATTTTTAACTCATACACAGACAGGTTTATACAGCACACTTATAACAATTTTGTCCTGTTTCTGTTTCTTGCTTTTTAAATGAAATACTGGTAAAGTAAATCTCTGCAACATATTTAAATGCATAACACATGAAAATAAACAAACTGGATCATACAGGAGTTATGAATTATATAAGACCATTGATGTCTTAACAGAATACGTTCCTTTTTAACAAAACAAAACAAAAAACACACCCTCAGTAACACCTGGGTTACACACATATATATATATATATATATATATATATATATATATGTGTGTGTGTGTGTGTATATATATATATATGTGTATATATATATATATGACACAGGGTTTTTCCCATTTCACTGTGAGTAAAGGACAGTTGGAAAAGGACTATTTCTTCAGCTAAAACAGTTAACAGGCCTGCAACGATTTGACCAATCTGTATAATCTGACCCAATCTGTATAATATGATTGAACTTGACTTTGTAAAGTGCCTTGAGATGACATGTTTCATGATTTGGCGCTATATAAATAAAATTGAATTGAATTGAATTGAATTGTTTCCCGCAGCGCTATCTTGGCGAAGCGGCCAAGATAGACTCACTCTACCGCCTCACCAACATTCCAAAAAAAAAAAAAAAACTAACTCGATATGCTTGCAAGTTTATTTGACGTTAACACGCATTTTTTTGTTGTTGCTTTTGCGCGATAACATGCAAATTCAACCGAAACAGGTCCACCCCTTAGTAATGGGCGGTCGTTAAAGCCATTAAGCCAGCATGTTATCTAAGCCATTACAAGGCCTTTGTTTACATAGTAGTAGCATGGTAGTAGTATAAAGCTTGTTACTCCACATTACTCCAGACTTTTTGAATTGAGAAAGCTTCCTGGAGAGGAAGCGAAACGTCTTCAACTACGAAAAACAAGTCCAGTTGCTTTGTTTTTTACTTTTTTGGAATGACCATGACCTGGATGACTTAGAACCTTGACCAGCATTCCCATGCAGTTTTCAGTTGGGTGTTGTATCTGTAAAGTTTCTCTTTATAGATGTAATTGTGAACATGGAGTCCGGTCTCTCGCTACAAGCATTCACCTTTGCAACACTCCTTTTTTCACTTCTAACAGGTGGAGCACTTTCTGCACGGAGATTTTTCTTCTCCTTAAAGCCGTTTAATTGGAGCAATGAAATCAATTATGTCTAAAACCTTAGACTGAAAGTTATCTACTAGTTAATTTACTCAGTTACAGAACAAAGTGGAAGTAGAAGATTACGCTTGTTTAAAGGTTTCAGTAGCATTGTCTTTAAAGATGTGTTTTCTTATGTCACTTTGGCTGGCTCAGTCATTATCCTTTCAAAGATAACAGCAAGGTGATCAGATAGGGCAACATCAGTTATACGGACCTTGGAAATGTTTAGACCTTTAGTGATGATCAAGTCTAAAATATGTCCCTGTTTGTGTGTTGTTGTGGGTTGTTTAAAATATTGAGTTAAGCAAAAATGTCACATAGTTCTTTTGCACTTCTGTCTTCAAGGTTGTCAACATGATAGTTAAAATCTCCTACAATAATTAAAGAGTTGTAATTAACACAAATCACAGATAGGTGGTCATTAAAACGTTTTAAAACGTTTGATTTAGACTTATGAGGCCTATAAACATTCAAGAACATAGTCTGTACCGGGCTATTTACCTGGAGAGTGAAATTTCACCAGAAACACTTTTTTACAATTTTGTGAATCATAAAAAGATCTGTTTCAGTGACACTTAATATTTGTCACAATGGATGGTTTAAACTTGGTTTCAAAGTTTCCTATCTTTAAATTATTTCTAAGAACAATGTAAATATTATTATACTTACAATAAGATTTCTGCAGCTAACTGTGATGTTGGTATCGTGGTCACAATAGTTCAGTTTAGCTATTAAAAAACTACAATTACTGCATATTTCTAGGAAAAAAATTATTCATCCAAATCCACTTCCAACTAAACATGTGATGTTTCAGGTTTGGTTTACCACAAGCAAGCAGAGCACTTTGAAGTGAAGCCATTTGCCTGCGAGGAATGTGGTGCAATGTTTGGAGCCAACTCTTCTCTGAAGAATCACATGAGACTCCATACAGGAGAGAAACCCTACCACTGCCAACACTGTGACATGAGCTTCACTGTAGCAGCTGCACTTGCTTACCACACCAAGAAGAAACACTCTGAGGGTAGGATAATTTGACCCGTATGGCTTACTAGCAACATGTTGGAATTATTTCTAGGTTAAATATGTCTTACCTGATTGAAATTTTTTTTTCATCAGCTGGGTTTTGTATACTGAATGTTGTGCTTTTTTTCCAGGAAAAATGTATGTGTGTCAGTATTGTAAGGCTGTCTTCGCCCAATCCATTGAGCTCACACGTCATGTACGGACACACACTGGTGACCGGCCTTATGTGTGTCGAGAATGTGGGAAGGGCTACAGCCAGGCCAGCGGACTTACTGTGCACCTGCAAACCTTTCATAGTAAGAAACCTAAAGTACATTTTCATCTTTTCCTTCATTTAGACTCACAGTGTTATGTTTAGCATCAAAGATCATTAAAGGTACACAAAGGTTTGTCATTAAGGGTTGTATCTCTCTATGTAATGAAGCATTTAGGTTGTTCTGAAGTCTGAGTGAACTGGATCAAAGACTTCTCCTACACATAGGGATGTATTAATAAGTGAATTGCGCATTGCGTTTGCGCATACACGAGTCATACGAGTTTGAAGATTTCTGGGTAAAAAACCTTACTGTCACTGCAATTTGTGTGGAGTGTGGGTAGCAGACATGAACATAAGGCTCAAAGGCATTGGTTTTAAGGCATTAAAAGCCTTAATATACGTGCCGTACAATGACCGATGCACTTTGTGCCGTACAATGACCAGTGCACTTTGTGCCATGTTCAATTGCTCTAATATGGAATTTATAGACTTTAACGGTGGCAGGAAACACACAATTGCAAGGCTCCACCGAGTTCATCCAAGACAGAAAGAAGAAATGCGTTGTAAACCTCTGTTCACTCTTCACAATTTCACGACAGAAAAGAAAGATCCAGATGTACGTAAAAGATGGATGTGCTGTCACACATCTAATATATGCCGTCAGTATATATCCCCATGCCCTGGGGCATCTCGAGACCATCAACCTGTACTTTGCTTCAGAGGTGCGAGTCACAAGACCACCGCGGTGAACGTAGTACCTGCTTCCAGCCCCTTCACCCCTCACTGAAGAAAATACCTGTCTCTCCCTCACCTGTGTGGCTCTCTGTTTTTTGCCACCCCCATCTCTTAAGACTAGAATTGAACTTTATTGTCATTGCCCTTCCCTGGGCAGCCATGTTATCGTGGTAGAGGGGTTTGAGTGTCCCAATGACCCTAGGAGCTATGCTGTCAGGGTCTTTATGCCCCCAGCAGGGTCACTCAAGGCAGACAGGTCCTAGGTGAGGGACAAGCAAAGAGCAGCCCAAAGACCCCTTATGATGAGTACGATAAATGGACGTAGCGTTCCTTCACCTGGACGTGGGTCACAGAGGCCCCACTCTGGAGCCAGGCCTGGAGGTGGGGCACGCTGGCGAGCACCTGGTGGCCGGGCTTGTACCCGAAGAGGAACATGGGTTCCCCTTCGAATGGGCTCACCATTTATCGGAGGGGCCAAAGGGATCAGTGTGTTGTGTAATGGCTGGCGGTCGAGGGCGGGGACCTTGGAGTTCCGATCCTTGGCTGCAGAAGCTGGCTCTTGGGATGTGGAATGTTAGCTCTCTGGTGGGGAAGGAGCCTGAGCTAGTGCGTGAACAAATACATGGACTAGTTTTTCAGCATCACTCCTGGACAAAATCTTTTTAATTTTGGCAATATTCCAGAGGTTACAAAACGAAACCCTGGAAACCTGTTTAATATGGGATTTAAATTACATGTCTTGGTAAAAAAATAACACCAAGATTTTTTACTTTATTACCAGAGACCAAGTTAATGCCATCCAGATTAAGTGAATGATTAAGAAGTAATTTTTTTGAGGACTCTGGTCCAAATATGACAACTTCTGTCTTGTCAGAATTTAAAAGCAGGAAAGCAGGTTTTGAAGTCATCAAGACATGCCTGTGGTCGAAGTAATTGATTGGATTTATCAGGATTTATTGATAAATATAGCTGAGTGTCATCAGCATAACTGTGGAAATTAATCCCATGCTGTCTGATAATTTTACCAATCGGAAGCATATATATATATATATATATATATATATAGTAAAGAGAACTGGCCCAAGAGCTGAACCCTGTGGTACTCCATGAGTGACCCTAGAGTTTAAAGATTTATTATTAACATGAACAAACTGGAATCTGTCAGACAGATAAGATTTAAACCAGCCTAATGCTTTCCCTTAATCCCTACAGTATGTTCAAGTCTTTCTACGAGAATATTGTGATCAACTGCAGCCAATGCAGCCCTGAGATCTAACAGAACTGACACAAGTCCATTATCTGAAAGCCATGAGAATATCATCACTGACCTTCACCAGAGCTCCTTCTGCGCTATGATGAGCTCTGAAGCCTGACTGAAACCCTTCAAATAGGTCGTTACTTTGTAAATGTTGACATACTTAATTAGCAACTACTTTCTCAAGAATTTTAGATAATGAAAGAAGATTAGAGATTGGTCTGTAATTTATTAAATAATTTTAATCAAGAGAGGGACCCTTAAGTAAAGGTTTAATAACTGCTACTTTTAAAGCCTGTGGCACTGCAAAAACGAAACTTAAAATAAGTAAAGTTTTCTTAAAATATCTGTCCTTGATTTGAGCTGGTAAATAAGATGATCTGCCAATGGAATAAGATTTTTGCACTTAAAATCAGAGCAACTTATCTCCATCGTCTTATTTCAAGTGCAAGATGTCTAATTATCTTATTTTAGAGGTCAAAATACTCATTCCATTGGCAGATAATATCATTTACCTGCTCAAATCAAGGGCAAAAACACAAATTTTAAGAACATTTTACTTATTTTTAGGTCTGTTTTTGCAGTGGGTACGTATCTATAGATTAGGATAGATTCTTAGTGGTCCTACTGCCATTTTCAGAAATGCACCCCTCCTGGTCAGAAATAACCAATCACCCAAAATAATGTCCAATAAAGGTTTTTGCATATGTATCAAGCAGAGCACTATAGCAAAAGCAAAAATTTTCCACTTTTGAAAGTTTATCTGTTGGGCTCTCTTTGGCATTAAGAAAGCAATTCTTAGTGCTACACTGCCAGACAGAACACATTAAAAAATTAGAAAAAAAGAAACAACTAACCAAGGCCTTAAAAATGGCTGGCTCTGACACTGATTGATTAAAACTGTTAGCAGTGTCAGTCACTCACTCCCCCACACAGCATTACTGGCATTCAAGCTCAAGTTTTCTAGTGGGTTGCAGCTGTGCTGAGAAATGGTGGAGAAACAACCTCCTTTATAGAGAAAATGCCAATTTCTGAAGTGGCATCTGCTCAGAAAACAAAACACAGGTGAACATTGTAGTAGCATGGCTGGCTCCGCTGGTGGGGAGGAGCTGTGGAGAAAGGGCTGCAGCAAAGCAGAGAGCAAGGGGTAGGGACCTGTAAGTTGTGCTTATTCAAATTTTCAGGCTAAGTCCACAGTTTTCTCAAAACTGCCATCTGCAGGAATCAGCCATGTTTACCCTATAAATAGATTACTTTGCCAGTGATGATGATGATCATGTTTACCTTCAGATTCATTTGGAAAAGTTACACAAAAGTTACATGTAAAGACTACTTATGATCACTAAGATGATACATCCAGTGATAATTCCTTTCTTCAAACTTGTGCCACTCTGGGATGGTTGATTCAGGTGAGACTCTCCGGTGAGAAGTTTAAAGCTTGTGAGATATGGAACCATGGCCTTTGCGAAGTCCAGCCACAAGGCAGCCAGGTCTTCCTTGTTTTCTCTGGCTCCCCTGTCTAGTACAAACGGCTGTGTGACATCCCAGTACCTTTTGAATCCCTCCTTTCTGAAATATGAGTGAGTTCCTAAGGACACAGTTGGTACACAGACCTATTGATTCGAATCCTTAAACTGCAGTCTTAGGAATGGTAAAACCTTTGGAAACCCAAACAGAATGCAGGATGATGTTATTTACATGCCTTCTTGCTCAGAAACTAGTTTTGATGAACTGGAAGCAAGCAGTGTCCCCTACCTATGCAAACTGGTTGAGAGATGCACCTGGACTTGGAGAAGATCAAGTTTAGTTTACTAGGACGAAAGGACTAATTTGCGAGAGTAGGGACACTTTTTTAACCACTTTAGAAAGGCAAACATTTTATAAAAGTATGCATTGTTATGATTTAATGTTTTAACGCTATGTATTGGGCTATATAACATAAGATAGGCTATCATGCACCTCTTCAGTTGTTTTTTGTTTTTGGTTTGTGGCGTTTCCTGGCTCTCCAAATGTAATCAAGTGTTCAGAATCCTTACAAGATATCACATTAAACAATAAAAATATATGCACTTACATGTATCCTGTAACCTCAGTTGAGTTGTTTTTGTAACCTGTCCAAAAAAAAAAAAAAAAACAATAAAAAAAACATTTGAAAAAAAAAAAAGAATCCCTAAAGAGATAGTCTGTCAGCCGTGTGACTACAACACTGAAGAATATTTTCGCCTCAACACTTAGCACCAAGATGGCCCTGGACTGATGAATTTTATGTGACCCTTAAAATCCAGAGCTGGGACAGGTGGTTCTGTCATAAACTCACATGGGCCCAGGACTTGCTACTGGAGGACATCAGGGTCTATTTCTGTCTCTCTGCTGAGTTCTCCTACTGTTTTCCAATTTGCATTGCTTGTTGTCATTTCAGCTTTTAACTTTTTGTTCTGTCTTTTTTTTCTTCATAGTAGATAAAACTGGTCTGGCCTTCTGTTAGTTGTGACATCATCCAGGGAACACAGATCATTCATTATTACCATCTAATGTAGAACAGATTCCTGGATCAATGTGTGCTTCTGTGCTTGTTTGTCTCTCTTGTTGTGTCTTTGCTCTGTCTTCTCTAACTTCCAGTCGGTCGAGGCAGATGACCGTTCATACTTAGCCCGGTTCTGCTGGAGGTTTTGCTTCCCGTTAAAGGGGAGTTTTTCTTTCCGCTGTCGCTTCATGCTTGCTCAGTATGAGGGATTGCTGCAAAGCCATGGACAATGCAGACGACTCTCCCTGTGGCTCTACGCTTCTTCACGAGGAGTGAATGCTGCTTGTCAGGACTTTGATGCAATTATCTCTTTTCCCTTAGATAGGAAACTTTTTTGAGCAATCTGTATAATCTGACCCAATCTGTATAATCAGTACAGTCTTTTCCCATCTGCTACCGGCCTTATGAACAAGGCCAAGAGCCGCCCGTGAAACTGGACACTGTCTCTCTCCCCCGTTCAGGACTTACAAGCTTCTGTGTTACATTAACACACAGTCTACTGAGTGTTATAGCTTCTGTATATATATCCTTTTTATTTTATTGTATTATTTTTTTGTCTGCACCATCAACAACAAGTCAAATTCCTTGTAGGTGCAAACCTACTTGGCGATTAAACTTGATACTGATTCATTCTGATTCTGGTCCTTTAAATATAAATAAACCTATTAGAATGGGCATTTTGTCATCAACAAAAGAATGTTTATTGTTGGAATACTGGTTTTTGTTTTAGTTGGGTGTGAAATTTTTTGAAAATGTGAGTAAATGCAGTAAACGGACTTATTATGGTGTGTGTGCTGACTCAGTTTCCTGCTTTCGTTATCAGACCTGTCAGAACCTCATGACTGTAAGAAGTGTTGCCTCAGCTTCTCTACCCTGGAGCAGCATCAGAAACACATTCAGGAGTTCCACCCAAAGGAGTTCCATAAGTGCAGCACATGCAGCAAGGTGTTCCAGAGCGTTGCCCTGCTTGACAAACATAAAGCAACTCACTCTGGAAGCAAGCCATTCAGCTGTCAGCTCTGCAACAAATCATACCAGGTAAGATGATCTGGATCAGTCTGATGGAGTCTGGTCTGTTTTATTTATTTGAATTTCAATTGCTATAGAAAGATGGTCATAGTGAAGGCATATAATTCAATGGAAAAGGATCCAAAGTGATCTCTCTCTCTCTCTCTCTCTCTCTCTCTCTCTCTTTTCTCTCTCTCTCTTTTTTTTTTTTTTTTTTCCACAGCAACTGTCAGGGCTGTGGTACCACAACAGAACCAATCATCCTGATGTTTTTGCCAGCCACACCGGGAAGCTCAAGACTTTGGTTCAGTGTGAGCTCTGCTTCAAGTTCTTTCCTGATGCTGCCAGTTTGTCCACACATCAGACCACCGCACACCAAGGTGAGAACTGTCTCATTGCTGCAGAGATGCTCTGCTCCTATGAAACTTCTCTCTCAGTAGGATATCCCACTGTTTATTTGTGTAACAGCATAATTAAAAAACACTTGGATGCTTCATTTTTGAATCTCCCAGTTGCACAGTCAGGATGTGAGATCAACATTAGAATCTGTGTGGTTTTGTGCCAATGATATAAAACAGGTAAAGTTAAAAAAAAAACAAAAAAAAAAAAACAGAACATTAAGTGGTCAGCAACTAGAAATGAAAAAATCTATTTTTCTCCCAGTGTTTTTTAAGTCTTATAATGTTAATTACATTAAAGAACATTACACATTGATATTCAGGGACAAACATGAACACATGAACATGGTCTTTCTGGAAGTATTTGGAACAAATGTTCTATCAGAGACACACTTCTCAGACATGCTGTCCAGATTTGTACCTTAACTCCTCATTAAAAAGTCCCACAGGCCGATTCTACGATGACCCAACATTTGTCTTCACTTTTGAAAATTTAGACTGTAGAAGATAAAGCAGCGTCCATGCAGTCCTCACATATATGTGCTCATCTTTAGCCTCAGAGTCGGCGACTGTGTGCTGTTTCTACTGTAAGGCCGAGCTGGGCAGTGGAGATAAATCACAGGAGCACATCTGTAGTCGGCCCATCGGACAGGGTACAGATGGGTTCTGCTGCCCCCTGTGCTCTCTGATCTGCGTCTCCCAGCTGGAGCTTCAGGAGCACCTGCTGTCCTGTCACATGGAGCTGGAGCCAGAGAGCACTACGGCAGGAGCCGAGGCAAACACCTCCACCACTTACACGGTAACACCAGCTTCAAACTGATTTCTCCCTTTTGTTAGTTAGACAAATGGTCATTATTGCTCTGAGTGGTTAAAAAGCTTGCTGATAAGTTGCTAAGAGATCTTTAGAGAACAGTCTAAACCTTTTTGAGATTATTATTAATCTGGTTAGGGCTGCATATGTACTGTATTTTTCGGACTATAAGGTGCGTTTAAAATCCTTAAATCTTCTGAAAAATGTATGGTGTGCCTTATAGACGATTAAAGTTGTGCTTACTGACCCATTTTATGTTGTACAATGCACTCAACAATCTGTTAAAATGTGTAAGTACGACTTTGGTAAGCAACGAAGCCGTTCCACTCAATGAATATTCGGAGCATTACGGTGTAGGTACCAGATCGACTCGGGTGGTAAGATCGGCTCGAGCGCTTCCCGATGACGTCATCATATGGCAAATCCACTCAAACAAACAAACATTATGCCCGCGGTCTCCATTTGTTACAAATCAATTTTATTTTGTTAATTTACCGTTATTTTCCAGTAACTTAATCAACGCATGAAAACTTTGAACATCTTTTTGGAATGCTTCTGTGGTAGTCTGACAATTTAATCTGTAATTTTGCCGGATCAAAGTTACATCTTAAGAGAAATTTCCTTCCTCCAATTTTTTTTTAAAAGTTGTGAAGGGAAAATAAACCATAAACTCTTTTAATTTTTAATAAAAGTCTGCAGCCATTTTAATTTAATCACGGCATTCATCACTTTAAAATCAATACCGTTTATTCCTCCTTTTTCTACTGATATTACTATGTCGTTCTTTCTGATCACATGTTTTTTATTATTCCAGATGAAATTGTGATGAATTTGATTAATTTTTTATTGTAGTATTTGGTATATTTAAGATATATTAATCTGGCTATCCCTTCCGTTTTTGTTAACAATATTCTTCCAAAAATTGAGCCAACTGTCAAAAATTTGTTGATTTTTTTGTAAAATGGCTTGAATATTTGTTGTAACATTTCCAGTGTGGTCCTTGTTAATCATTATAGCTAAATATTTTACCTAATTTTTATCAATTAAAGTGGGTTGATTATTTTGAATTGCTAAGATTTCACATTTTCTATGTTCATCTTTAAGCCTGAAGCTTTTGAGAAAAAAGAAACCGTTAAATTAACTAGATAAAATTGATTCGTTACAAATGCAGAGCGCGGGCTCAATGTAGTTTGTTTGAGTGGCGTTGCCATAATGTGACGTCATCGGGAGGCGCAAGGCCCATGGAGACTTGGTGACGTCATCGGAAGGCGCAGGGACCATGGAGAATTTCTTCGTAAAATTGTCCGTTTACAAACCGCAATCCCGCTCTCGAATAAAACCTACACCCCGCTATAATTACTTTAGTAAGTTGTCCAGACCAATCACAATGTTTTGCACAATTGTGCAAACGTTAAACCAATCATTTATAGTGACGTCATCAGAAGGTGCAGGCCCCCAAGCCGATCTGACCACCCGAGTCGATCTGGTACCTACAACGGTACACTGTGTCACTACCTGATCAGACCCCTGAGCTGTCTACAAGACTGCCTGACTGTAATGTCGAAACAAGAAGTGCATTCATGTAAACGCCCCCACATACTTGGGTGTAGTTCACGGAGGTCCGCGCATACTCAAGGTGTACTAAAGGTGGACTCCTACTGAGGAGTCCGTGTACTCCTAACGACCAGGAGTCGTTAGGCTCATCGTCTGCCTGGCTCACAGGAGAAATTTCTATTGCAGATGTCTGTGCATCACAGAAGCCTGTTTTTCGTTAACTGATTAGTTCGCCTTTGTTCTTTTTTACAAGGTTAACCGTTACATCAAGCTGCATGTTGGTTGACTGTAGAAGCTTGCTTGTGATGTTAATTTTAGACAAAATGTCACAACAGACAACACAACAAATCTGAAACCTAAATGAACCTATCTCCTCCGCTAGGGAGTTGGCTTCAACAGCCACTACAGGGTCAGTTGCTTTACTTCTCACTTCTAGCAGGGCTTCCCTCACCCTTCTCCCTTCTCGGACTGGTAGCGCAAAGCTTCAATACTTTTTATCTGGCTTTCCCAGTGTGTCTCACTCCAGGACCTGAGGGTGATGTCAACAAACTTCCTTGAGATGTCCCACCTTTGAGTGGATCCAGCGAACAAATTGTACACCTTCTCCACATTTCCAAAAAAACAGAAGCATCCTTTTTTGTTGCAGTCTCAGATGCTTTAGCCGCATCTGAGACTGTCAGATTTAGTGTATGAGAAGGCACTTAAAAAGCTCTTGGATTCTTAACCAATAGCCTAGCCTGCACACAGTGTTTCCCGCAGCACTATCTTGGCGAGGCGGGCGCCTCGCCAAACTCACGCTATCGCCTCGCCAACATTCCAAAATAAAAAAATAAAAACAAAGTTATAATTCATTGCCAGGCCCAGACAATTTTCTTTGATCATTCGAGGAGACGTGTGGGGGGAAAAAAACGTCTTCATCGTCATCATCATCATCATCGGTGAACTATATGTGGAAAGGTAAGTAGTTAATTAAAACTGCAGGGCAGTCAAAAGTAACCGGTCAACGGCGACAAATCGCCGTCTATAACAACTATTGCCGCCGCCTACATTTCCCCGATTATACATCCCAAAAATCACCTTTGCATCTGTCTCCACTGAGAGCAACATTAACAAGTGATTGGGCTCCTTGTTCCAACCGAGATGCTACTTTTCCGATCAAAACACAGATTGGTGTTAAGCCGAAAAGTGCATCCCTGCCGAGATATGCATTCCCTGTCATGGGAGCACGCCTCGCTCTGTACAACTGAATATCGAAGAAGAAAACGGATTAAAATGTGACCAATGCAGTTACTTGTTCTTAAATTAATGATATCAAAACGTTTTATTAAACCTCTTGTGGGGAAAAAAACTGGTGTTATTTGCAGATTCGTTTACAAAATTACGGGTGTTATCCATCCATCCATCCATCCATCCTATTTCTGATCCGCTTAATCCCTCATGGGGTCGCGTGGGTTGCTGGTGCCTATCTCCAGCGTTCACCGGGCGAGAGGCGGGGTTCACCCTGCACCAGTCTGTCGCAGGGCTACGGGTGTTATGAACAACATTAAATCCAAAGTTTTTATCCGAGGTACGGCTGATTTATTTGTTGTGGTCTCTTGTCATTCACACACAACAATAAACCGTGAGAGCCGACGTGAGTTTTGAAACTGCAAAGCTTTGTCTTAAGCGGAAGATCAAACGTGCATCTACACAGCACAGCGTTCATAGACCAGTGTGATGCCTTCGCGAGCGTCAGAAAGCTATGGTGCATTCAGGAGCATGGGACATTTCAAACTTACAAGGAAAGAGGCATAAAACGGAATAGAACTGAACTCATACAGTAATTATACAGTAATTAGTAATTTATCCACAAACAGTGTGGGCTTTCTTACAATACTGAATGCTCTATAATTGTATTTCTGATATTTTTTGATTATGCACATCTGTTAGCTTTTTATTCTGAAAAATCTATAATGTTACATATAATATAATATTACAGCAGCAAATTATCAAAGTTTTTCAGGAGATGCATTTTGTGTTCGTCTCTAGAATCCTCGCTGATGATATGATATCATGTGTGTGATGAGTGCAAGTGAAATTAAACTGAGATAAGAGATTTCGAAAGAGCCATTTGACTGAAATAAATTCAACATGTAAATTCAATTTGAAATTCCAACACTGTATTTTTATCATAAAAATTCGACTTTGTTTGTGAAGAAATGTTACAATCATTTTTAGAACAGAACTGTGAACAATAATAATAAGATGAATAGGAAACACGGAAACTGCGGGAAACACTGCCTGCACACCTTTGTTTTTTTCCCTTCATATTAGTCCCATTGCCATAGGACTGCCCCTGACAGTCCTGAAAAGGCATCTAATCCTTAAGCCTGTTGAGGATTAGATTGGACAAACCCAGGCCAGTGGATTCTGGAGCTATCAGATATCCTAAAAAGTGCTCTTTTATTTCTGGTGTTGTCCCCAGAGTGACTGTGCGCACCGCAACAGACATTTGTTAATGGTGACTAACATCAGGTGTACAGTCTAAAATTCTTGAATAATATTAGCAGTCCTTGATTTCTGCCACCATTACCTCAATTATTTTGTCACTGACACACTTTATCAGCTCATTCTGGATACTCTTACCCAGGTACGTGTTGTGCTGCATACCACTATCAATTCGTCTGATGTGGTCTTTTAACACCGGGTCAAATTTTGCCATTAGTTCCACCTCTTTATCAACCCTCCAGACCACTATGGTCGTCTGGCCTCAGCCTTCTCTGCATACCTAGAGCCAGAACCAAACACGGAGAAGCAGCATTTAGTTCCTATGCTCCACTTATCTGGAACAAACTTCCAGAAAATTGTAAAAGTACTGAAAGCCTGAGTTCCTTTAAATCAAGATTAAAAACACATTTGTTTAGGATTGCCTTTGACTGTTCTAACTGAACTGTATTACTGAAATATAATTAGTTTACTTTGCATTCCAACTGTTTTTACTTGTTTGCTTTTAATTTTTATTTTTCCATGTTCTATTTTGTTTCTGCATTTTATTCCTGCTTGTTTTTATTCTGTTTTATTTTCCTATATTTTAATCATGTAAAGCACTTTGCATTGTCTCTGTACTGAAATGTGCTATATAAATAAATTTGCCTTGCCTTGCCTTTAACGAAGTTCCCATTGTTGGCCTGATGCAAAGTATCAACAAACCTCCTAAGTGCAAGATTCCTTTCTGCCAAAGACTGAATGATACTAGTCAAACGGATGAGAACATCTCTCCAACGATTTCTTTCTGCCTCCAAAAGGGCCATTTCTGTTGCATCAATAGTCTTCTGCTGAGAAAGATGGAGGGCAAAGGCTTTCCACTTCACCATATTATTGCAATGATCTTGACTATTCTCATGCTGTTTCAGTAAAGCACCTACATTTACCCAATCACGGTGTCCCTCTGTTGACAGTTTTGTGGACTTTCTCGAGAATAATTTGCAACAAAAGCAGTAAACCGCATCATTTTTCTTTGACTAAATTAACCAGCTTCGCTTGATTTTTTTCCACATTAACTAATTGTCTGTATGTATAGTGGTAGTGAAAGCTTTGTCCATCTGATTTCTTGGGGAAGGTAAAGGTATCACTCATTGGCACTGGCCAACTTCTTACCAGATCAATCCTTTCTGAGTCAGACAGGAATGCTGACCATTCAACTGGGTCAATTGGAGGAGCTGTTGATCTATTTTGATGGCTGGAGCTTATTGAGGGAGTGGATGGGAAATCTATAGCAGTGGGTGCAGATGTAGAAGGATCTGTAGGGACATTAGATTAAAAAAATAGAATAATAAAATAACATAACAGAATATTTTATAGTAAAGCCAACACAAAACAAAACCTTTTAGATTAACTGACCTATCATGCCAGCTGAGGTTGAAACCGATGTATCGGTGAATGTAAGTGCTTGTAACTGCTCCTCGCTTTCAGTCGCTTGTGCAGTGGATGAACCTGCAATGATAAAACAAACAAGTACATAAAAAGATAAATGTGTCATGTCATGTTAACAGTCTATGTAATCATTTGCCATCAAGAAAACCCTCACCTGCTGTATCATCAGCTGTGGAGGCACTGACACTCAATGAAACATTAGGGCCAGGTAGAGTTGGTTGTGCTCCAAAGTACTTCAACAGTGTTGCTGGAAAAAAAAAATAGCATTGCATAAGGGCATAATTGATTGAGCTGAATGAGTTTATTTTGCCATCATTACTTGCACGACAAGAAATTCCACACCACAGCTAATATTCATATTCTATTGGCAAATGAGGCATAATTGCAGTATAGTAAAAACTTAACATGGTGATCTACTGCATCTTATTAATATGAGGATAGCACTGCTACATCACTCACCACCATATTAATAACATTTAAGTCTATTTTCATTTTTTGGTATATTTTCTCATAAAGATCAATACCATCTCTCACCCAAGATCTTAATTAAATTCAATTCAGTTTCAGACCTGCAGTCTGAGAGCGAAGTGCTCTGTTAGGAACATACGGGGTAATCAGAGCTCTGATATATGATGGAGCTTGATTATTAAGGGCTTTATACGTTAGAAGAAGAATTTTAAATTATATTCTTGATTTAACAGGAAGCCAATGAAGGGAAGCTAAATTAGGAGAAATATGATCCTTCTTGTTGATTTTCATCAGAACTCTTGCTGCAGCATTTTGGATCAGCTGAAGACTTTGAACTGCATTTTGTAGACTTCATGATAGTAAAGAATTACAATAGTCCAGCCTTGAAGTAACAAATGTGGACTAGTTTTTCAGCATCAACCCTAGACAGAATGTTTCTAATTTTGGCGATATTCCTGAGGTGAAAAAAGGAAACTCTGGAAACCTGTTTAATATGGGATTTAAATGACATGTCTTGGTCGAAAACAACACCAAGATTTTTTACTTTATTACCAGAGACCAAGTTAATGCCATCCAGATTAAGTGATTGATTAAGAACTTTATTTTTTGAGGACTCTGGTCCAAAGATTACAACTTCTGTCTTGTCAGAATTTAAGTGCAGGAAATTTAAAGTCCAGCTTTTGATGTTATCAAGACATGACTGCAGTCGAAGTAACTGATTGGATTCATCAGGATTTATGGATAAATTTAGCTGAGTGTCATCAGCATAACAGTGGAAATTAATCCCATGCTGTCTGATAATTTTGCCAATCGGAAGCATATATATAGTAAAGAGAATTGGTCCAAGGACTGAACCCTGTGGTACTCCACAGGTGACCCTAGAGTTTGAGGAAGAGTTATTATTAACATGAACAAACTGGAATCTGTCCGACAGATAAGATTTAAACCAGCCTAATGCTTTTCCCTTAATCCCTACAGTATGCTCAAGTCTTTGTAGGAGAATATTGTGATCAACTGTATCAAATGCAGCACTGAGATCTAACAGGACAAGTATATACACAAGTCCATTATCTGAGGCCATGAGAATATCATTAGTGACCTTCACCAGAGCTGTTTCAGTGCTATGATGAGCTCTAAAGCCTGACTGAAACTCCTCAAGTAGGTCATTACTTTGTAAATGTTCACATAGTTGATTAGCAAATACTTTCTCAAGAATTTTAGATAAGAAAAGAGGATTAGATATAGGTCTGCAATTTACTAACTCATCTTGATCAAGAGATGGTTTCTTAAGTAAAGGTTTGATAACAGCTACTTTAAAAGCCTGTGGTACATATCCATTTACCAAGGATAGATTAGTCATGTCTAAAATAGGACCACTGATCAGAGGGAATACCTCCTTAAACAACTTGGTTGGGATTGGGTCTAACATGTAGAAGGTTTAGATGAAGCTAAAATTTTAGATAGCTCAGAAAGCTCTACTGCTTCTAAACAGTTCAGACACTGTGCAAGTTCTAAAAATTCCTCCAACGCTGCCTCACTTACTGAGGACGAGGTAATCATGTTTGGGAGGATGCCAATTGTTTTATTTTTAATGGAATCTTGTTAATCTTGTTATACAACAATAGACTGTCCTTCCAGATTAGGTAGGATTGCTCTTGGTGTGTAGAGCGCCATTTTCTCTCCAATTTCCTAACATTGTGCTTCAAGGAACGCAGCTCTGAATTAAAACAGGGAGCCAGCTTCCTGTGAAAGATCACCTTCTTTTTCAAGGGAGCTACATTGTCTAATGCAGAACGCAATGACAAAGTAATACCGTTAACAAAGACATTAATTTGTGAATGGGAAGAAACATTGCTGCTATCTGCAGGGTGTTTCTGCAATACTGAATATATTAAAAGGGGGACAGACTCCTAAAGTTTGATGCAGTATTGTCCGATAAAGATCTACTATAATGGAACCCTCTTTTGGGGGTGGAGAACTCAGTTAGATTAAACTCAAATGTTATTAAAAATGATAAGATAGGACAGGGTTGTGAGGAAATACTGTTAATTCTTCACAATCAATGCCATATGTCAGCACAAGGTCTAAAGTATGGAGCCAAGAGTGCGTTGGTTTATGCACATTTTGAGCAAAACCAATTGAATCTAGGATAGT
Source organism: Fundulus heteroclitus (assembly GCF_011125445.2). Taxonomy (NCBI): domain Eukaryota; kingdom Metazoa; phylum Chordata; class Actinopteri; order Cyprinodontiformes; family Fundulidae; genus Fundulus; species Fundulus heteroclitus. The sequence goes on from NC_046380.1 coordinate 43,787,978, forward strand.
TTTAAAGGCTACACTATGGTTATCACATTCTGTGTCAACATGAATGTTAAAATCACCCACTATAATAACCTTGTCAGTGTTTATCACCAAATCAGATAAGAAGCCTGACAACTGATCCAAAAACTGAGAGTAAGGGCCTGGTGGACGATACAAAACAACAAACTGTTACTGTTGTGTTTCACCGTGCCGTGTCTACGGTGAAGCACCCTCGGTGGACCCAGTTCGTTTTACCCAGTCAGGCGACCCCCACTTACTTTACTACCTTGAATGTAGGACGCATTAAACAGACAAGTATGCTTTTAGTTATATTTTATCTAGGTAAAGACAGAGAAATAGTTACAGTCACACCAGCGCTGATGGGCCCCTGATCGGCAGGAGGCCCCGAGTGCTCATCACACAAACATTATAAAGGGATCTCGGGACACACCCATACAAGGGCGGTACACATCCAAACTGTGACATCAGCAGGGAAGCTGTGTCACCTCCGGGGTGGTATCTGATAGATATGTGCCGGGATAAACAGCTTGTTCCACTTGACCTTGTTGATATCCTAACAGACCCCCTGATGATGTGTCATTATGGCACATCACCAAAGATGATCAACCAGTGGAACGACAGCTCTCAGTCTGTCTCTCTCCCAGAACAGTCGGTCATTCCGTCCAGTCCAAGCAATCCACGCACGTCAGCTTCCAGAGTCCATCCATCTGTGATCTCCATGGCAGTCGATAGTGCGGTTCAGTCTCTGGGGTCACACAATCTCTGCTGGTGTGACTGAAAAGCACTTTGTAAAAACCAGTCCAGTTGTCCGTTAGCCCCCCCTGTTGGTGTGCCCCAAAGGCACATCACAACGAAAACAGTTCCAAGGAATGGGCCGGACAAACCACAATGGAAACATCTTAGCATCAGTCAGCATGAATACTTCATAATTCAGCATTTTTTACTCAACACCACAGTCCAAGCCTTTTAACTACAATTTAGGGTTCAACTATTTGAGCTAGGCCTGTTTTAGGTTCCTATGCACACATTATTTTAAGTTTACTTTAGACTAGATAAGCTAAAGATGTACCTTAATCAAGGCCAAATTCGTCTACTCTACCCCCACCCCAAGAAACCTCCTACTCGGTCCTCCACTCTCCATTCCTATGGACAACCATCCATCACCTTCATACCTCACAAATCCAAGAGTACCAGCAGGGGGCATCAGAGGGCAGGCTGAGTCTTCATCACAAAAAACCATCTCTAAGAAATGGCAAAAAAGTGATGGAGCCCAGTCTAGGGGAATCCCACTCTGGGCCAATCTGAGCGAGAAGACACCCTGTATTGAATCTAAAAATTAGCCTTACCAAGTAATTTATGGATCTGTGATAGCCATCAGATCCTGGTTCTCTATATAACAAAGCAAAAAGATTGCAAGAACTGCAGGTCTTGGTGTGTGTGTCTGTAACAGAGAGTTTTCATTCTTAGTCATAAAGCCATAGCGATCAACATAATGCAACATCACAGTATAAACATCATAACACATAAAATCAAACATGGTGATGGAAGTCAGTGGAGAAGAGAAAGGAAAAAATCAGTTTTGTGATATAAAAAGAGTCTGTACGTCAATAACGCAAGTAAAAAACGTCAGGCCAGTCTGAGCACGTGGCAGACATGAATCTATTCGCGCATAAGTGGTCAGCTCAGTGTTCTCAGGCAACAGCTCCTTCATGGCAAACAGAAAGAAGAAAACATTAAAAAAAATCATAGGTCTCTGGCATGTACTCCCAAACTTCTTAAGTCCTCTTCTTGTTCCTCAGCATGGACAAAAACGATTTAGTTGGATGGTAATGAGAGTCCTGTCCTTTTTCAGGCAATAAGCATTTTATCCCCAGGAAAATGCTCTGTTGAGATGGTTGGCAGACACCAGGCCTTGTTTACTGTTGGATAACAGAAACAAGGTGTAATTAGTGTTCTTATCAAGACTCCCAATCCTTTTTACATTTACCTTCTTCAAACACTTTCACATCCAGATATTTCCGTTCACAATTATTATGCTCTTAGCTTAACCTCCTTTACTGTAATCATTAGATCTTGCATTACTCTTATATAAAAGAGAAATCTGAAAGTTCAACGTTATCTGCAGCAGCATTTCTCTATAATTCTTTCCCATGTGTGTCTCACCTTACAATTGTCCAACAGTTGAAAAGATCTCTGCAATAGAAATTTATCATCATATGTTTCATGGCTACTGTGAAACGGTTCATCTCAATTTATCTAGCACACAGGCAATTGTACTAAAACCTTTCAGAAACTTCTTACTGAACCAGCTCTAAAATACTTCACATTTTTCTAAAAAGTCCAACAAAAAAACCTTTAAGTTTGTAAAAGAAAGCTCTACTATATATATTTGCAGAATAATGTTGTGATATTAATAAGAAGCAGCCCTATGTACTTCTTGTCTTATTTTGAAAAGCTCAGCTAAGAGAAAGGAAGTGTGTGCATGCCCCTCGCCCACACGGAGTTGTGATTGGTTGCTATTCAGGAAGTGGGTGTAGCCCAGGGCGGAGACAGGAAGTAGTTCTGTGAATCACTTTCAGCTTGACATGCATCAACCCAAAAGACTTGTAGTTGAATGCGCCCTCCACCTAGAGCGAAGAGCAATTCTAACCCCATTAATTCCTGATTTTTTAATCACTTCTGGTTGTTTTAACAGACAGCTTTTGTAAGCGACCCTGGTTTTATCTTATGTCCCCCTGTTTGAATCTTGTTTGAAACAAACCTTTAAACTGTAGTATGCTGTGAGCAGTAAGTCATTGTTGCTTATTAGACACATCGCCCCCTGACCATGTAAGAAGCTCCATACTGCTCTAGGTCTTTAAACCTTTTTCAGTCATTCAACGTTAGTTTAATTGATAATACATCCAAGCATAACTATATCCCCAAGTAAATCAACCCTTTAACAAGTATCTAATTCTTGTTCTCATGTGTTTAGTTTATACCTGAAAAACTTTAAGCAGACATTACTCCGAGTGATTTTCTTACATTATTATTCATTTATTATTATTACCTTTGTGATCTTATATCACCCAGTGATCTATAAATCCTTATTTTATGTTTGCACCGTCTTGTCCCAGCAGATTAAAAATTCCCATTTTAGAATTTGCCTTTTTGTTTCATCAACCACTGTCTGTTGTAATCATTCAAGAAATTGTGCACTTCCTTTAAACCCTCTTAAATATTGACTACCCATTGGTAAATGATCAGCTTTAAGTCTTGCCCCTCTTTTAATTCTTTGTTTAGCCTTAGTATCTGCACCTTAAATTGACGAATAGTGGAATTCTTTGTATAAACACTTCTCTGTGCCCGTATTTGTTTTGGCCTCTATAATTTTGTTCTTTGCATTTTAAGTGTGAACCTGGTCAGGATAGAGAAAGTCATCTCCGATGCTGCTTTTGGCAACCCCAGCAAACCCAAACATAAAATTGTTCACAGTCAGTGTTAGGTTACAGGTAATCCCTGTGGGAACACGACGTCATCTCCTTTGTTCCAAGCGCCTGGGACATCGAAACACTCCACCACCTGCGACAAATCTTTGACATTTTCAAACCACAGCAGCAATTCCTGGGTGTCCACACCCCCTGTCTGAAATGTCTCTCGTCGTAAGCCCAGGCTTTCAGTTTATCTCCTGTTAAGTGTCCCCCTTTAGAGCCCATTTACCCCAAAGAGTCCAAGAGTGTGTTCTAGGTACGTTTCCTGAACGCCAACCCCTCCATGTCATGTTCGTGAAACCTTGTAGTTGAATTCCATCACCTGTGAAGCAAAGCAGTCATGCATAGTCCTTTTCAAGATGTTCTTTAGCACAGCAGGAGTGTCACTGTCTGATGCCATTGCAGCTCTGATGTTCCTCAGAGCCAACCTTCATGCATTGATATCATGTTGAAGCTGTTATCCTCCTATCATCATCATCTTGTGTCCAGGAGTCACTTCTGCTGTCCTGACCAGATACCAAATGTCCAACTAATCTAATTGACCTCATTACCTTTCTGCATGTACAAGAGGACGATCGTTAGATTATCCTGGTCTAAAAGACCACTAGATTAATAGATGGCTAAACTATGTTTATGTGTTTTTTTCTTCTGGATGTTTTAACATTTAGTTAAAGAACAACTATTGTGCTATTTTGTGTTCAAACAGATAGTTGTTAAGTCTCCTCACACCTTTTAGGTAACTGCGTACAATTCCAAACTATTTACACTGGTGCTTTAATCCCTAATTTACCCAAGTTATTTATTAGAATAAGGCATTATTCTAAACTTGCAGTTTTATCCATTCAAGTCCTTAACCTTTGTGTTGCTTTACATCCTAATAATTAATTTCTTAGTTGCGCCTCTGCTTACTTTAAGATACCCAGTAAATGTTGTGCTCACAATTTCTCCTTCGCTTGAACAAGGTTAAAAGGTTTAGAGTTTATTCTGCTTATATTGAAAAATTAGCTTGCTCACTCGTTCGTTCATTCGTTTATGCTATTAACTGTTGCTGTAATGCCTACTTTAACTTTTTCGCCCACTAGTTTTTTCATGATCACATTTATCGCCCATTGATGTAATGGCATACAATGTTCTTATCCACTTTCCTTTTACGTTTAAACGGCCCCTCTATGTAATCCCCTTACTGTAATCCCCAATATAAGTTGTCAAACCTTTTAGGTTTAGCATAATTACTTAAGCTGCTCTATGCTCTCATCCCGTAACTTAATATTTTTGTGCAAAATGGATGTCTTTTAGCGGTTCCCCCCTATTTCTTCTCATGCATGATGTATTTTATGAAGCTTATTGTATCTTAAAGGTGCCTCTTTGAATCTTATTCAAAACCCCCTGTGGGGTTAATAAAATTCCAAAACATATCTATATGTATTTTAAATGATTTAAATAAAAACTTTGTTAGAAAAGTAAAAGAAAATCCTTCTTATCAGCGGCCCAAAATCTCTACCAGCTTTTTTTCCAGACCAGTACCACTTGTCCGAATGCGTTTGACCCTCTTATCGCTCGCTAATAACAGCTCTGACTTAAAACAATTAACATCCTAGGGGTTTAATAATAATCTTGATTGCTTTTAATCTGAAAGTTTTCTTCTAAGCGCATCCACCAATGTGTATGTTTCTAATGTGTGTTTTGTGTTTTAATTATGTGCAGGAAAATCTGATGTGAAATGCAGAAGGGGTGTCTGCCAACTCATCTTTGTTTCGTGTTGTGGTCCATTGAAGGTTTTCCGATGCCTCTGTCTTTGCCCCTGCAATTAGTTGTCCATTTTCAGTCCTCATGTCTCAGTTCAGCAGCACAACATCTTTCCAGGACGAGCTTTGTCCATGAATCTTCTTTCTCCAATCGTTGTGTCTGAAACCACAAGGAATTCTGCCAGCATTTTGCCAATATGGATTTTGTCCAAAATCAAATTGTCTAATAAAACAATTGTCCATCTTCATCCGTAGTGTAGTGTAAATAAGTTGAAAAGAAAAAATCAAAACAAAAATTACAAGAAAACTGTCTCAAAACAAAATCAACCACATCGTTCCCTCTAAAACAAAATTATTCTTGAAGTTCTTCACCTTTACCCCAGATCTTGATCCCTTAAAAATTTATCCAAGCAAAATATTTTACAGACAGTTCAACCTCTTTGTATAAGTTCATTAATAAAAAACATTTCTCTTAACCTTGTAGCATCACATTCCCCATTAAACCTCTATGCAGCTTCTGCAAAAATTACTGATTTTCTGTCCAAAATTTGATCAAAAACTGGATTAGGCAGGAGTCAAGTACATCACCTTTTTCTCTGTCCCCTGGCCCACTTTGGCACCGCTTGGTACTAACTTGTCTCTGAGAATGCCTAAGAAAAGAGACTAAAATCTCTCCGTTAGCACATTCCAATTATATATGACCAGGTTTCCTTGCAAGAAAAAAGCAGAAAACAGGATAGAAATGTTAATGTGAGTCAGTGGAGAGGGCAGCAGTGGGAAGGGCTACATGAACAATTTCCAAAGCCACCTTCTTACCTCTAGAAGGATACTGAATACTGAATTGTACTTTATAACTAAATTTGCCTTGCCTTGCCTAGAAGGTCTCAATATTACCTGTCATAAGTTTGTTAAACTTAGCATAATTTAGTCACTTTTGTCAATCCCTGCATGTCCATTTTAGATCATGACTTCGTACCATACGGCCTGAAAGAGCTCACTTTCCAGAGTCTTCTGTCGGAACAAGGTGGCTTTACAGTTTCATCTCACATCATCTGAAAGAAGTAACTCAGAGAAAAACAATTCTGTTAGTGACAAAAGAAAACCTGGTCTTTCTAGTGTCTTGGTTCTTAACGTGATGTGTCTAAGTTCTTGGTTGGTCCAGGGGAGGTAGGAATCTCTCGTTCCTTTACTTTCATCATTTTGTATTAAAACTTCTCATCTTCTTAAATTATCTGCCGAACAACCTTGAATGTTGTCACTTTTTTGCCACTGGTGATGCAAAAATTAAAGCAAAAGGAATCATTTAACAAAGAAATAATCAAAAAAGCACAAAACAATAAAAACCCGAAAGTAAAAAGTCTCCCAAGGAGTGCAATCTGTGTGTTCCAATATCTTATAGCATTCTTTTGATTTCTTTCTAGCTCTTTCGATCATGCAAACTTAGTTATTAATGCTTTTCAATCTTAATTGGTCAAGGGTGAAACTTTAAAGCAACCATTTCCTCTTTCAGTGTTTTGAGCTTCTGGTGTTTTTCTATACATGATAAGAGTTTTCCCCGTAATTCAGCACATTGAGAAAGCTACCCAGAATTTAACCCTTCACAAGCTGGCTTTATTTTATTTTTTCCCTCTGACATAGTTTTCGTGCCCCCAGGCCAGAACACACAGACCCAGCCTTGCCATAACATTCAGATGTTTACATCATGGTCAGATTTGTTTATCATATCTTTTGTCCTGTTTCAGGTTAAACTGACCCTCTGAGGCTTGCCTCAGCTCAGCATAACTAATAACATCAGATGCTTTTGTAACCGATGACATGCTTAATGTGGCCTTGTGATATCTTGACACTTCTCAAAATTTCTCATTAGCTGCATTCAAATCCCCAGTAAAAAGAAATAAAATAAATTAATACAGAACCCTTAGAAAAGCAACCATATTTAGTCCCATACAGTTTGTTTAAAGCACAGTTTGTCTCATCTATTTAAATCAAAAATCATGTATATCTTAATGCTCTTAAATTCTTCTTTTTAGGCAGTTGTAAAATCCTTAGTTAAAAATCTCCCCTTAAACATATCCCATCCGGTTCCATTTCTCCCAAACATTCTCCCATATGCTCCCCATATGCTGTTTGCCATTTTATTAATGTTCTAAAATTACAATATAAAAGCTTTTACTCTGTTATTATTTCAGCTGTCATGAATTCATTGACAAACACAAGCCAAACGCAATCTAATAGCATAACTGAATACACCCCAACGCCTCTGTTTGCTGTAATGCATAATTAAGCTCCAAACTAAAAAACTTTATCCCCAGTCCCAAGTATTTCCTACAGCCCTGGGATATTTTCTGTTTAAGACACTTTAGCATATCTCAGTGTAACAATTTAATTTGGCCAGATATTTAATGTTAAAAAAAAAAACTTTGTTATTTAAATCTCTCTTTTACTTTTACCTTTTTGTTAACCTAGTCCATGCTTAAAAATGTCATTTGAATTACGGAGCTGCAGTTCTCCCAAAACAAATGATCATCTTGAAACCATGAACAATAATTTTAACCGAATTAATTAATTCACACAGAAGAACGTTTAGTTACAAACGACACATACATACGTACAGTTACATACAGTTACATACATACAGATACATAGAAACTGACGACATTCAGACAAACAAACACACGCAGGCCTTTACTTCTGACAGAGAGGAAGGGCTGGTCAGATCTTAACGACGGTTAGGGCAGCTTCTTTCAAAATGCCCTGGGTAACCACACGTCCAGCACAAGGGCATATCATAACCTTTGGTTGGTCCCTTTCTATGATTTCTGTACTGCTGTGTATCTCTGCTGGGAATTTGTCCCCATGGAGGACTCTGATACATCTGAAATGGGACATCTGGAGGGAGGGATCCCACAAACTGGTCTGAACCAAACACAGGTGTCGGGGCCATAACCATCTGAGCTTTTGCAACATTCTTCTTCCTCCTCCTCCTTTTACTTTGATTGTCTCTCAGCTGTTTTAGCTGTTCAGCTACGAGTTGTTGTTTTAAGTTCTGTATATCACTGCTAAGTTGCTTCATGTTTTTTTCATCTATATCCAGCTGATGAACCAAAGCTGCCATCCATTGATCTAAAGGCATATCATAACTCGCAACCATTCTATACATGTTCTGCTTAACATCCTGTGCCTGGCCCTTTAACATTGCTTGTTTAAAGAGTTGCTGCAGCGTGACTGATAACGGGCAAGAGCCCGTCTGGTCTTCCCATACTTTCAACATTCTGTTCACATATGCTAAAGCCGACTCCCCTGCACAACGTGTAGTGTCATTTAAAAGGCCAGAATCCGTACTTACCGGATAAAACGCCCTCAGTGTGCTCCAAAGTTGCCGTGCTACTGGGTCCAGAGGGGCAGCTGCTCCTAGTCCGTCAGTTCCAGCAGAAACTTCAACCGCATGTACCTCATGTGGTTCCAGGTATGCTGATAAGCTAGTCCTCACATCACCAAAAGCCAATACATACCCGCTTAAAGTCTCCACGAATGCTTTGATCCAAAGGTGCGCCCCTTTTCTGGGATCAGGGAACATGTGCCTCAGATGAACGTTGTCAGCACATGAAAGAGGGCTGTAACCAGCTGCATTCACCTGTCCTGTAGCACTGTGAGTCTGAAACAATGGCAGTTGCACACTTTGTTTTGTTGCAGGTAAAGAAAGATCAGTTTCGCTAGAATGCCGGCTACATCTGGGTCTTACGTCACAGCTTACCTGTCCCCCACATAATTCTATACCAGGCACATGCACCGAAGGGTCTGATGGAAGTCACCACACTCCTGGCCTTGGATAACAGTTCTGCACTATCACCACACAGATTGTTTTGCATAACCGCGGCTGCACCAGAAGCAGACATCTCTGGAATAACAGGGGCTGTGTACTTATCTTCTTGTTTGAAAGAAGATGATTCCCTTACCCCCTGCAGATTTTCACTCTCTTGTTGTTTGTCGAGGCCTGAGAAGCAAATGCTGAAATAATGTTCAGTTAGTTTTATCAAGCCTGCTATTTTGATTTCCTCTTTTTGGCATTTTTCTCTAGCAAACTCACCTGCATTAGCCGTTTCTACTTGTGCTTGGGCTAGTCTATTTTTTAACATTTGCAAATATTAAGTGCACATTTGGGCATCGGGTGGAGGTCCTTTTGTATCACCAAAAACCCCGTCTCTCCTCATTTTTTCACACCACTCCTCAAATTGTTTTAAATGGTTTTCAGCATCTCTGTGTGGAAAGCTTGCCATTATGCTCCCTTTTCCTGTCTCCAACAGTGTTCCTAAAGAACACCCCTGGAGCTCATTTTCTGCCTGATTCTCAGCGATTCCAGCACTCACACGTTTTGGCCAACCTGCTGGGACAGCGTCCTGACCCCGGTCCAATGAGAGCTTATTTTTTTTATCTCTCAGACACCAAAACTTATTATGTTCCTATATGCCTTATAATTGTGTTTTTACACGGCAGTTTCAATGAGCCAGTGTACTCAGGATGAGCAGGTTATATGTCACCTGAACAGGTGCACCCTTACCCTTCACTTCCAAAGGCTCAATGTAGTAACGTGTCTCACACACACACACACACACACACACACACACACACACACACACACTCTGGCCAATCTTTAGTTAACTCAGTAGGTACCTCCGGTCTCAATCTCATACGCGCTCGTTTTTCGAAAAAGGCTGCTTTTATATTACCGCAAAAACGAAGATCTTTATGTTCGTCCTCGCGGAAAATAAGGGAGCTCTAAACCCACATTTTCTAGGCTACACGATGTTTTAGAAGCCACGCGTGTTCTCAGTCTCATACGCGCTCGTTTTTCGAAAAAGGCTGCTTTTATATTACCGCAAAGACGAAGATTTTTATGTTCGTCCTCGCGGAAAATAAGGGAGCTCTAAACCCACATTTTCTAGGCTACACAATGTTTAAGAAGCCACGCGTAACGGCGTGCCTGTCAGAATGGCCGCTTTTATGCTACACACAGAGGAACACGTTTTCCTCTGTGCCTAACAAGGGGACCTTTTAAACCCTAAATTCTCAAGGTACACAGTATTTTCAGAAGCCTGGCCAAAGCTTCCCGGACTTTCACCTCTGTGACCGCACGCAAATCCCAAGTTCTTATCGACACGTTTGCAAACAATTATCCTCAAACCTTTCTCTGCCTTTAGAAATACAAAAAGTCGGCCCTCCGGGAAGAAAAAGACACTAGGAGATGAATGAAATCTCCTTACCTTTTGTGCGGCCGCGGGCTGTGTGTTTTTCTTCCGGAATGACGTCCTGGCCGGAAAACGGAAGGTGGTACGCCGCCTTTTGGGACCAGGCGGAAACACCAATTTGTTACTGTTTCACCGTGCCGTGTCTACGGTGAAGCACCCTCGGTGGACCCTGTTCGTTTTACCCAGTCAGGCGACCCCCACTTACTTTACTACCTTTAATGTAGGACGCATAATACAGACAAGTATGCTATTAGTTATATTTTATCTAGTTAAAGACAGAGAAATAGTTACAGTCACACCAGCGCTGATGGGCCCCTGATCGGCAGGAGGCCCCGAGTGCTCATCACACAAACATTATAAAGGGATGTCGGGACACACCCATACAAGGGCGGTACACATCCAAACTGTGACATCAGCAGGGAAGCTGTGTCACCTCCGGGGTGGTATCTGATAGATATGTGCCGGGATAAACAGCTTGTTCCACTTGACCTTGTTGATATCCTAACAAAACAGAAGAGGTTTTATTGCTTCGCAATTTGGATTAGGAAAATTGAGGATTAAATGTTCAAAAGAGCTGTAGTTATTAGTTGGCCTGGGACTAATTAATAAATCAGAGCAGAGATCGCACGTGCTTTGCCTATGAAGCTAGAACATTCATTTCAACACAAACAGCAATGCTAGCTAAGCTGGCATCGCTGTTTTCTCCAACTTAAACCGATATCTATCAATAAGTGAAATACACACCTACCTAGATAAATGTATATTAATAATGGGAGATATTTCACTGTTGATGGCGGGGATTTAGCTCTGGTGATGGATGGCTGATAAATATCTTGACATGAGTCATGACTAGCTAGCTGCTACCTCAAGTGACAAGAGCACAATTTGTGCTGCTGCTGCACAAAACATACCGTAAATAATCATGCAAACATACCTTTATCTTGCTCTTTTTTCTCCTCCTCTGTCCTTTTCTTTTTTCGGCACCAGAGGGATATGTCCTTTTTTGTGACATGGCTTAGGCTTATTTATTATCATGACGTGCGTGCCTGTGCAAATGTAATTATCAATGCGAGTTGCGAGGTGTCTAGTGTATGCGCATGAGCAGTTGTCGACAAATCAGAATTTTCTTATCTTGAATTATTCATTTACTAATTCATCTTAATTCATGCCATCATTTATATTACTTGTTTAAGTTATATATTTGTTAATAAAATAACACTGATACCAGAGCCGGCCCTGCTCTGGTGTCAGTGATCCGAAATGTTTACTGTACCAACCCAACTGTTCTGTCCCATCAGGTGATTTCAGCTGAAGACAAAGAGGACGGGACAGACATGCTGTCTGAGGAGCAAAGCCACATTGGAGCTGACCAGCATGTGCCTGTAGCTCTCAGCAGGGGAGGTGGGAGCAGATCATCAGGTGAGGTGGTGAAGGTTAACATCAACGAGCTGCTGAGCAGCAACGTCGCCTTCATATGCGAGGACAAAAAGTCTACTCCGAACACCTAAGAAAAGATCCTTGGGGACTCTGTTGTAGCTGTCAGCAGATGTGTTTTTAGGAGGAACTTTGTGTTGGAGGTCCAGCTATAGATCTGTTTGCATGGAGCTGCTTTTGATGTTTAAATTCATTTAGTTTCTGATTACTGCGAAATTCTGGGGCCAGTTCAGTACTAAGGATCAGATAAACTCTATACTAAATTGCACCTTTGTATTACCCTTCTGATCACCTCCCAAACCAGAACATTTTTTTACTCTACAGAGGACTGACACATTTTGATAACTGCAGTTAGGCTTAAGGATATGTGCTACACTGAGCGTGTATACATTGTAAAACATGCTCAAATAAAATTTACCCCCATAAAGTTAATTATTAATATTAATTTGGAATTTTAGTTTACGACAAAGAGGTCATAAGGAGCAATAAGTGAAATTTCAATATTTTAGAAAGAACTAAAAGTATCTTTTTAGATGGACTATCATATAATGTCACACACCATCTCTCTGTGTTGTTCTCCAGTCTCTTGTTTACATAGCCAGGCCAGCCACACGTACACGTATGTGCATATGAACACCTGCCACTCAGCTGCCCCACCTAGTGTGAAAAATCGCTTATTGCTCCTTTAATGAAAGTACCATGCAAAGTCATGGGGTAGGGACTAGAATTACTCAGATTATCTTCGGGGAGGTGGGACCACAGTCACCATGACAACCATTAGTAACCCACATCACTGCAATGGACAGAGATCCTGCAGTGCCCACAAGGCACCCCTGCTCAAGAAATGTCTGATGTCAGAGCTAACAAGCACTATGTTGTTGTTTTTTTAGGATTAAAAACTTATTTCACTCAGTCTTAACACAAATTAACTTATCAGCCTTTATGGCTTTTGTTGATATTCTGTCTGTGTTAAAATAAAATATTCACTTTACAAAGTAACAAACAGTCCATAAGGAGGTGTTTTTTTTTCCACCACTGCAAACAAAGGTTTTATCTTTGTGCAAGAAAAGTCCTGCTGTCTTGATATGTTCTGTAGCAGCAGCCAGTTCTGTAACCCAGAAACATTAAAGACATGAACACCACAATTTGAACAACTGATAGATACATGTTTATTACAAGTCCTTAAAGACTTTAGACACCCACAGGACCAAAGTGCTATACACAATCATAAGATACAAATGATCAATCATAAAACAATAAGCAAAATGGTATATAAAAATAGTAATAAAGTAAAACACTGTAAAATAAAGTCAACATCTTGAATTGTGTCAAAGCCAAAGAAAAGAGATGGGTCTTAAGAAGAGATTTAAAAATCACAAAGTGAAAAGGCCTGTCTAATGCCCAAGGGAAGGTCATTCCACAGCTTGGGAGCTGCTACAGAAAAAGCACAACACACAAACTCTTGATTAGTTCTCAGTGCAAGTGCTGTCCACATGTCCTCTATATGTGGCCAGAAGCTGGTTCAGACTCCCTGAAACCAGAACAGCAACATCTTTTCTCTTATTTATTGCTTAAGTGTTGTAAACAAGTCAAACACAACATAACAAAAACAAGCACAGAAAACGTATATACTTTCTATTTTAATTTTGTTCTAAAAACTGAACTGGTGCAGGTCAATCACTTTATTTACACAACTCTTCACTCTCTAAAAAGGCAACAAAGTGCTTTACAGCAGCAAAATTACAAAAACCCTGAGCCATAAAGAACAGAAACCAATAAACACAAGTAAGATTTTACCTCTATGGACCAAAGACATAACATGGTTAGAAATCAAAAATAAGTTTTAATGTTTCATAGTTCTATAAGAAAACCCTAGGACTGTTTCACAAAACAGAATTTAGAAATCCAGCATAAGAGATAAACCCAGTCTTGACCTAGTATGATCAGTGCATCCTGGCTCTGTTTGTTTCACAAAGGCCAAACCAGGCTCAGGAGATCCGACTATGTCAAACCCAGTTCAGGTTTTTCAGATAAATGTGTGTCCGCAGTTTTCTTCAAGAGACCATGAAGTTGATCACAATTTCCTTGTTGCTGCAATGATGCCAAACCAAATGAGCAACATCTGTTGATGGACGCTAGGAATTGAAGCACAAAATACTCAAGAAAGCAAACATGGCCGCAATTATAAATTAAAATCTGTTTGGAGCTACAGGTGTTACACCATCTTCTGCAACCTATCAGATTCTGTGACTTGAGGGCGCTGTTTCACTGACCCCTCCATAACTTCTCAAAAAAAGCGGTAGAGGGACAAAGCTTTGTCAGCAGACAGCCTTTATAAAACAATGTTTTATTATTTGAGTTTAATAACATTAAGCATAATGCACTGCGTTAGTTCTGGAGGAGTCAGCAAAACAGCGCCCTCTAGAGTCCCAGAATCTGATAGTTCATCGCGGAAAATTGTGTAACACCCTCAACACATGCAGTAGTCTATTAAAGTCCTTTATGTCAAACTTGGAATAACAGAAGTCTTATAAAACACAACCAAACAGTAACAATGCCCACATTGATAATTATAAAGTTAATAAATTAGTGAATCCATGTGCATTGGGTTCTCCTGAGCCATTTCTAATTGTTCTACATTCAATTCAGTGTATGTAGCACTAATTCAGTTTATACTGTCCTTAAATCTGAACACAAAAATAGAACTCAGTCTGCAGGTAAATGAGGTGACTGTTGAAAGAATATGAAAAAAAAATCTTGATGTCATTGATGATAAACCTAACTGGAAACCTCCTATTAGACATATTCAAAATGAACTGTCAAAAAACATTTCAGTGTTAATTAAAGCTAAACATGGTCTAGATCACATTCTGTACTGTTCCTTAGTTTCACTGTACTTAAGTCATTGTGCCAAGATTTGGGGTAAGAATTACAAAACAATAATACAAAGATAGACATCTGGATCATACTAAGCTAACATTCATAAAATCACATTTTATAAAATTTCCTGACATTGTTAATCTACAAACAACTCTTTAAAGCCAGTGATGAAACTGTCACATTCAAAGAATGCTGAAGAAAGGCTTTACAGATTAAGCGGTACCAGTTTCAAACCTGTAGAATCAGAACCACCTGGAAGACTTTCTGTATTTGAACATTGCTGTAGTTCCACATTAATCAGCTCACTTGACTGTTACATGTTTGACAGCCCTTAATTTAATCCACCCAATCAGACAAACTGAAATTGAAGTAAATATGTTCCAAGTGGACTTCCGGTTATGGCGGCCATGTGAGAAGGCGCATCGCACATCGCCCAGCAGTTTGTTGCTTTAAAAAGAGGGAAAATAATCGCTGCCCACAAAGATTTATATAAAAAAAGGGACAATCTGATGTATAATGTCAAGCTCAACTAGACAACATAAAGGGAAAAGAGAAACATCCAAGCAAACAAAGTTATTCGAACACAACCTCCGTGGAGAAGCTAGCAAGGACAAAAACATGGCTGCGCATGAGGGGAAAAGTGAACCGGATAATAGTAAGTCGGATCAAATCCTAGCTGCACTGGAGTCATTGAGAAACGAATTCTCCGTGAAACTTGATGGAGTGATGGTGACAATGCAAGATGTAAAACAGGAACTGAAAGACTATAATGAACGTATGTCACAGGCGGAGGACCGCATTTCTACCGCGGAAGACGAAGTGGCTAACCTAAAAGCTAACGTGAGCTCCCTGCAGGCTAAAAATAAATCTATGGAGGACAAACTCATGGACTTGGAAACAAGATCTCGCCTGAACAACTTGAGACTCGTGAATTTGCCAGAAGGAGCCGAGGGTCCCGATCTGTGTGCTTTTTTGGAGAAGTGGATACCGGAGGCGTTGGGGAATAAGGCGCTGCAACCCTCGGTGAGCCTGGAAAGAGCTCACAGATTAGGACAGAGAGCGGACGGAGCTTCCCGACCAAGAACCCTGATAATGAGGTTCCTCAACCACCGAGAAAGGCAAGCCGTCATTCGAGCTGCACGGGAAAAGAAGGACGTCTTCTACAAGGAACAACGGGTCCGCTTCTACCCCGACCTGGCCACCGAGCTTCACCAGCTGAGGAAAAAGTTTGATCCGATCCGTGAAGAGCTGCGTAAATTGGGCATTCGCAACGGAATAACTCATCCTGCAACGCTTCTAGTGACTCATGAAAACAAAACACAGGCATTCAAAACACCTGGGGACGCAAGGGAGTTTCTCAAGAAAATCCAAGGGGGCTCAGGACCCATAGAACACTAAGTAAAGAATGAAGCTTCAGATGGAGTGTAAAGTAAGATAAACAATTCATTGAAATCCATCATATGATACCATATAGTTAAAGCGGTCTCATGTTATCTGGGAATTTTCTTGGTAATTCAATATGTGACTTGATTGATTATATTTCAATGTTGCTTAACATGTTACATATCCACGTTAGCAAATTTATAATAATAAAGCGTAAGGTAACACAGTCCCTAAAGATATTTTTTTCAATTTCAGTGGGCAGGAATCATAAGCTATAAGCAACAACAAGGGCATTTCCTGCAGAATAGTGGTTTTGCAGATCCTCACTGGTTGTGGATCGGCTTTTTGCTATAAGGGGAGTCTAATGTATGTGGGTGGGATTCTCCCAGTGTGGAGAAGGGAAATGGTAGAAAGGGTTTTTTTTTTCGGTTTGTGTATTGGATGTATGTTCTAGCATCTGACTTTGTTGCCCCTCTCATTTCTATACAGTAAAGCGTCCAAATACCTCTATTACTTTATGCCTCAAACTGTAAAATTTTATTTTGTTTCATGGAACTGCAGGGGACTTCAACGTCTCCAAAAAGTCAAGCAGGTTATGAATAGACTGAAAGAAATGGACTCTAAGATTATATTTCTTCAAGAAACACATCTTCTTGATGAGAACATCTTAAAGGTTAGGAGGAGGTGGAGGGGCAACATATATACGGCACCATTCTCAACTCATTCTAGAAGAGTTATGACTCTAATACATGATTCAGTGCCCCTGCAAATTAAAAACATTATTAAAGACAAAAGAGGAAGGTACTTAATTCTCCAAGGCTCCTTAATGTCGGAAAATTTAATTCTAACCAATATATATAGACCCAATGAGGATGACAGTAACTTTTACAACAACCTACTCCTCACTCTTTCGACGCTTAAAGGATTACATATAATAGGGGGAGACTTCAATTGTACATTAAACCCAAACATGGACAGATCAACTGGACAAGACCAATCACATTCTAACTGTAGAGCAGCAATTCATTGTATGATGAAGGAGCTGAAGCTGCTAGATGTTTGGAGAGAAAAAAACCCAACTAATAAAACATACTCCTGTTACTCAAGTACTTTCAAAACTTACTCCAGAATAGATTACTTTTTAATTTCCACAGAATTAAAGTTTAAAATTCAGGACTGCTCCTATGACAATATTGCAATTTCTGATCATGCTCCATGTTGTTTGAGCTACAAAGATGATCAATTAAGGTGAGATACACCGAGATGGCAATTTCAACATAAATGGCTACAAGACCGAAATTTTGAGGAGTATATCAAGATATTACAACAGAAGAAATAGGACAAGCCATTGACAATATGCAACTAGGGAAAAGAGCAGGCCCAGATGGAATTCCAATAGATTTATATAAGATCCTCAAAGACAAGCTCCTGTCCCCATTATTAGATATGTTTAAAGAAATTTTTCACTCAAATTATTTACCTTCCTCAATAAATGCCACCATGATAATCCTACTGCCGAAGCCAGGTAGAGCTCCAAATAAATGTGAGAACTTTAGGCCGATTAGTTTATTGAATTTAGACCTAAAAATAATCTCCAAGTTGTTAGCACGACGATTGCAAAAAGTTTTAACAAAGACAATTGATCAAGACCAAAATGGGTTTATTTTGGGGAGGCAAGGCTTTCATAACGTGAGCAGACTATTAAATATAATTCACTATAATAAAGGTGCCCCAGACTCAGCCCTTTTGTCATTAGATGCCGAAAAGGCATTTGACAGAGTCCACTGGGATTATCTTTTTCAAGTTATGGGTAATTTCAACTGTGGAAACAACTTTGTAAAATGGGTCAAAATATGATACAGTAATGCCTCAGCTGAAATATTAACTAATAGAAATATTTCCAAACCAATAAAGATAAATAGAGGCTGTAGGCAGGGCTGCCCTTTATCGCCTTTACTATTCACTCTGGCAATAGAGCCCTTTGCTATTGCGATTCGCTCAAACCCCCATCTCACTGGAATTACTGTTGGACCTACAGAGCACAGGATTTCTTTGTTTGCAGATGATGTGATTTTGTTCATATCAAAATTAAATCAATCAATACAAACTGTCATGGAAATAATTAAATCATTTAGTGAAATTTCTGGATACAAAAAAAACAAAAACAAGTCTTCTAATTTCTTAATGAACGCAAATGAAAGAAACAACCCTCCCTCAGATGTCTTGCAGTTCAAAATAGTCAGCGATTTCAAATATTTAGGGGTACAAATCTTTTCTGACCTTGATCAGGTCGTTGTGTCAAATTACAATCACATATTGAATGAAGTAGACAAGTTATTTGAAAGATGGATGACCTTACCAATATCTTTAGTTGGAAGAATAAATATAATTAAAATTAATATATTGCCAAAGGTGCTTTATGTGTTTCAGAATATTGCTCTTCCGCCTCCTCCTGAATTCTTCTCACAAATAAAGAAGAAGATGTTACGCTTCTTATGGAACAACAGGAAGCCCAGACTGCGTCTGTCTCTACTGTATCTCCCTTATGACCGGGGAGGCTTGAAGTGCCCGAATTTCCGCTTGTATTATTATGCTGTCCAGCTAAGGTCTATGATGTTTTACTACAGTAACCATTCTCCACATTGGATTGAAATGGAGACTCAGAATTTAAATTTAACTCTCCCCTCATACTTGTATTCAAATTCAATACTAAAGCTTCTAAAACACGCTAAAAATCCATTTCTTAAAAATATGATAAGAGTGTGGAAAGATGTAAGAAGAACCTTAAACGAACCAAATAGTCTGTCTTTATTCAGCCCGGTGTGGGGAAACCAGCTCTTTGTACCTGGAAGAACTGACCCAACATTCAAACTATGGAAAGACAAAGGACTCCAAATGATTCAGAATTGTTATGAGTCAACTCAGACATACTAATGAGCTTTCAGGATTTACAGCATAAATTTCATCTGGATAAGAAACATTTCTTCAAATATCTCCAACTTAGGAACTTCATACGAACAAATCAGAACAATGAGTTAACAAAGCCTGTCATGTCAACGTTAGAAAAAATGTTAACGAAGGACAGTTTGAAGAAAGGAATCATAACTGACTTTTATCACTTAATGATGTCGCATACTTCAGAGGGATCTCAGGATAGACTTCAGGCTTGGAAAGAAGACTTATCGATAGAGTTAGTAGAAGAAGATTGGCAAACAGCTTGTAAATTGGCCCACACCAGCTCTATTAATACAGCCCTTAAGCTTATTCAATTCAAATGGTTAATGCGGGTGTACATAACACCGGTGGACCTCAACAGATATAACAAGGAGATACCTGATGTATGTCCAAAATGCACAGAAGGCAGAGGAACTCTGGTCCACTGTATGTGGCAGTGCAGGGAAATTATACAGTTCTGGAAAGAGGTAAAGCATAGCATTGAAAAAATAATTTCCAAACAGATAATCTTCGAGCCAAAGCTATTTGTGTTTGGATTATACCCAGGAAAACATACGTATACAAAAAATGAACGAGTGTTTATAAACTTAAGTTTACTTAATGCAAAGAGGTGTATATCGATCTGTTGGAAGAAGATTCACAGACCGACCATCAACCAATGGCTGCAGCAGATGTTATCTGTCCTCCCTTTGGAAAGAATTACGTATATATTGAAAGGCAAACAGGACCTGTTTGAATCTATCTGGAATTCCTTCATCACATATGTCAAGCATTTAAATATTTCAGAAGAGGGTGATAATGATTGAAGAGCAAGTGTATTGCAGTTCTCAAAGACAATTTATTGAAGGACTTTTACTGTTAAACTTAATTCCCAATATAAAGTAATACGAAAGGTGACCAGCTGTACTAGAACAGATACTATGAGAGGACATTTGTTAGTCTTTTTTTCTTTTTTTTCTACTGTTTTTGTCTGTACTTCACTTTGGTGTGAACAAGGAATACTATTATTTCTGTTGTCATATTGTATACACTGTTCAAGATGTCTACTTAAACAGTTAAAACTTAAATAAATATATTTTGGGGAAAAAAATATGTTCCAAGTCATCCTGGTTGGAATCTAATGCTTTTTAGTTCAATTTATTTTAGCAACCAGGAACAACTCTGTCCTTAACCTAATGCTGTGGTTTGAAGTTGTTCTGTAGCTGCTTTGCAGGATCTAAACAAAGCCATGCATGGCTGACCGAGGCCAACAAGAAGACATATCTCAGTGTTGGAGGGTGATGCACAAAGAAGCACTGAATCCAATGTTCAAGAAAGACTGAGCATCCACTCTGGTTTTTATTACTCAGCTTGGCTATCTTTTGTTCCAGCTGTTATCATCCAATCAGAACAAGGAATTCTCCAACTTTCAGAACAAAATGTTATTTAGAGACATGAGCCTTCCTCAGAAATAAAAAAGCTTTTCTTGAATCCTTTAGTGTTCATCAATTACCAGGTTAGATTTTTTTTTTTACTCAAACAACTGTTAAAGGGAATTATCTTTTGGTTTTGTACTACACTGCTGGCATCACATCTAAAGAATATTTTCAATGTTTCACAGCATAGTGACCGTTACTGGAAATAAGCTGTACACATATGGGCTGATGGTATGTTACCATGAACAACACTTTAGTTCAGATGGAACTTTCATATTGAAGTAATTCCTGTAACATTTATTAAAGTCCCTAGAAATATAAAGCAACACATTGATCTTATTGGTTTCAAGTAACATGTTTTCATTTATATTTTACAGCCTTTACCATAAATACACATTTTATTCAGTGTTCCACAAGTAAACTGTTAATGTGCTAAAAACTGCTGTATCATCCACCTACCTAGTTGTGCTTTCAGACATTCAGAAGTCTACACTTTCATCCATGAGACTCAAATATGCAGAGATAAAGACAACTGAAGATCTTCATGATGCAATTCCCCCACTCACCACCAGGTGTTTGCTGTGTGGACTTAAAGCTGTATGCAGAGGAACATTTTGGACACACTGCTCAGACTTAGTGCCTCACCAAATTCTGAAACAGTTTTTTTTAAGTTTATAAAACGGCTGACCTCAACACAAGGTCACTTGAAAAACTGTACAGTTGATTCCTCTGATTCTCAACCTCTGTACAGTCCAACACACACACTGAATGATGTCTTAAGGGGTCTAGCTGCTCATTTTCTTACGTGGCAGGTAGGCATTGGTGATCTGGTTCATTGCCACCAGGGCAGGGAAGAGGGGTACCACAGCAAAAACCCACCATGCTACCCCCTTCACTGTTGCCTGGAACCAGTCTGAGAACATGGCCAACATGACCGTTGCCGTGGACAGCAAGTAGACCACCAGGCCACAGGTGGCATGGTACAGTCTAAGTCTGGCCGGGGAGGGGGAGAGGTGCAGCTGGTTGTGGAAGATCACGCAGATGCCGCAGGCTGCTTGAAGCAGGGAGGCAGCAAGTGTGCAGGAACCCAGTAGGCTGTGCCAGGACACCAGGTGGGGCAGCTCAGACACATTCTTGCTGGCCAGTATGAAACTGAGCCCAACTGCTGCAGCTATCAGGGCCAGAGCCTGGCACAACCAGTGGAAACGGATTTTATTCTTCCGAGACTTGAGGCAGAAGATGGTCCCCTCAGCAGAGAAAAGGAGGATTCCTTCAGTCATACACAAGCAGTACTGCAGAAAGAAAAAAACAGTGTCAGTCATCCCAGTGGAAACAGGAAATAAAAACAGAGATTTATACAATGTGATTTTGCACTCTGACTAATGTCATTTTAATCTACAGTATCTCTGAATACCTTTATGTATAAATGTTTACTTGTTCATACAATTATTACAGCAAAGTTAGTTTTCACAGGATATGATTTTGAACCGTAAATATTTATATATTTACGGATCTGTAATGACTGTAATGGAAGAGAATGGTACCAGAATGTGTAGAAGAGGAAATGGGAACAAAGTCATTCAGGTGTTTTATGGTTAAATTATTGATATAATAATTAAACTAAAACCGGTGTGAATGACTTAGCAAAATGTACAAAAATGTAAAAATGAAATTTGAAATAAATAATATAAAATAAACAGGAGAGAAATATGGAGTATTAGATATCAGAATGCAATATAATATTCTTTATAGACTCCACTTTTCTCATTTTAATTTGTGTTTTCTTTTTCATGAGTGTTCGGTCAGCTTTTGAAGATAACAGAACCACAGTAGCTAATGACTCTGACCCACTGGCTTTGGTTCTGTCTGCTTCCAGGGTGCATTTCTGAAGTACAACAGACATAACTGCAACATCCCATGATAAACATGGTGATCAAATTAGGCTGAGGATCATAGAATTTGGACACTTGTACGTGTGTGTGTCACTGAATGCTACTGCTGAAACATCCATGATTAGC
The DNA here is from genome assembly GCF_011125445.2 of Fundulus heteroclitus. Lineage (NCBI taxonomy): Eukaryota > Metazoa > Chordata > Actinopteri > Cyprinodontiformes > Fundulidae > Fundulus > Fundulus heteroclitus. Next base: position 43,810,521 of record NC_046380.1, read on the forward strand.
TTCCAGTTCAGGGATGAGCTGTTCCTGACAGAACAGAGAGGTATCAGTAACTGTATGTAGCCGAAGCAGTGCTTGCTGTTAGCCTTCCTCTCCGTCCAGCAGCATCAATTATTTACAGTGGAAAGATGACAGAGATACAACGATTGGATGCTCTAAATGGGGAAGGACTGCTAGTCACCAGAAAGCCTACTACTCATGGAGCTATTTCAACTAGTTTTACTCATTAGTACAGCTATGCAAATAGAAAATGTCATATGTGGTGAAACCCAAATCAGTTAAACTCTCTTAAACGTCAAAGAAGTAACGCTGTCATTATTCATAAGGTACTGTATGAATGAATGGGACTTCAGAGACCCGTTAAGTTATTCTTCCAACGGCCAGGGTTTGGAAGTCAAGAAGAATAAGGTGTATTTAACAAAGGTGAAATCAAATAATAAAGCACACATCATAACTGACAACTTTCTTGATTGTCAATGTCATGGTTTAGTTTTGGTCTGGCTTTTTCTCTGTTATTTTTCAGTTCCTCCTCCTGTCACTCAGCAATCAGTCACACCTGTTAGGCCCTAATCAGTGTGAACTCACTCCACCTGCCAGCCTCCCTATATAAGCTCCCTTCAGTTTGCTCCTGGTCGCCGGCTCGTCTTCAGTAATCACTACCACCAAACCTGTCAGCTTCAGTTCGCTTCTGTCTCCCTCACAACTAAGCCTGACTGTTCCAGTCGTCCGTCACATCTTGCTCCTCATCGGTCAAGCTAAGTACCGGTTTGCTGCGCTGCTGGATTTTGCTCCGTCATCTTCGTTGTCCTCTGTCCTACAGTCCTGGTTCTGCAGCAGCCCAGCTCCCTCCAGATTTCTCCCCGCTCCATTCCTATCAGCCAGCTCCTACACCCTTCAACTCCCGTCCGGTAACAGACTCTGGTTCTCATCATCCACTACCCACTGTTTACAATAAACTCTCAAAGCCAGCTCTGTGTGTGCGTGTTCTGTCCGGGTTCATCTAAGACAAATCATGACAGTCAAAAGAACATGCTAATAATTAAGGGCTAAAAGTCTTTGATGTTTTTTGTTTTTTTTTTAAAACTGCAGGCCTTGATTTCCGTGCCTTACTAATATATATTCAGCTGCATAAAGGAAGATTTTCCATACAGCACCATCCACTTCTCTAACACGTCTAACCAAACACATCTACTTTGAAACAGAGCTTCATTAAGCCAGTTATAAAATGGCAGCAGCATTCGTATTATGTGTGTTTCCTGGAGGAGCTGGTTTAATACGTGTTCATTTTAAAATTGCTTAATCAGCAGGAGGGATTATCTTTGAGTTAATAACACAATTTAGGTGACACCGCCTGTCAACCAATCTTGGAGGATCACCAGTAACTGACCAATCAGCGATTGCAATTTGTCCCAAAGTGAAACGCCCCTTAGCACAGGGAGCTGACCTCATCAAAAGCCTTGAGATATTTGTTAGTTTGCTACTATGAACATTTTTTCCTGATTTCAAATTTAGACAGGAAAATCACATTTTTTTAACATTATTTAAGAATATAACAAATCCAACATATATGTACAAATGTATCTTCATATATGCAACTACAAAAAACATAAAAAAATAAATAAATAAAATAAATAAATAACATAAAAAGGGATGGGCTCAGCAAACATTCAGATCTGTTTCAGCAATTGACAGTTCTTAGAGGGGTCTTCGTTAGCTCCCACAGACATGAGGTGTATATGTCTAGTGTACCATAAAAAGGGGGGAGATACAAACAACGGGGGCTGACACCATTTTTTTTTTTGTTTAGCTTATGAGGCTCTTTATCCGTGTGGCCATCCAAAGTGGGGCCCACACTCCCAAGAATGTGTCCATTTTAACATGAAGTTTTGCTGTTATCTTCTTCATTCTTCAACCTTTCTGGCCATTGTTGAAGGGTTGGGGGCAAAGGTTTAAGCCAAGACAGAGTTATCATTTTCCTTGCAACCAATAGCAGAATCTGTAGTAGTTGGGCTTCCCTTTTCCCAACGTTTTCTTTTGGGATCAAACCTAATATATAGTACAGCGGGTTCAGTGGTAAAGTAAACTCAAGTATTCTTTTAATTTCTGTCTGGATCCCTTGCCAAAATTGAATCAGTACTGGACAATCCCAAAAAATGTGAGTGTGGTCCCTAACCTGATTACAGTTCCTCCAGCATAAGTTTGAGACATTTCTGTCATATATTGAAATACTGAAAGGTGTTTTAAAAAAAATCTCATTCTTAATTTCCAGTTGAATTCTTTCCATCCTGGGCTGTGGGTGATCTTAAAACCTTTTTCTGAAATCTCCTCCCATTCCTCATCTTCAATAACGATGTGCATTTCTAGTTCCCACTTTTGCTTTATATCTATAGAATTGTCGGAGAAGTGTCCCTGTATATGTTCATATACATTAGATATAATCCTCTCTTTATTATTTTCCTCTACACATTTTATCAGAAATAGTTCCAAAGTAGGCCATTCTTTGTGTGATAAGAGGTAATCCCTTAATTGTAAGTACTTATAGAAGTCTTTTGAATGTAAACCATATTTATCTTGTAGTTGTTTAAACGACTTCAGGGTTTCTCCACTAAATAACTGATTAATTATTATTAATCCTTTCTGTGCCCATCTTTGATACCCCATATCCAATTTGTTTGGGAGAAAGTCGATGATCATAGTTATTTTTATTAATCAACCAATCAATCAATCAATCAATTTTATTAGTCAAGTGCAATTTGCATTACAATCGAAAATTCAGTTCCAGTACAACCGTCCATCACATACACTTAACAAACATTTTGGGGGAACGATTGACTGAGGCCTTGCGTTGCCAGGAACACAGCCAGTCGGCCGCTGCTAAAAAGCGCAGCCGTTAGGTGCGTTCCCCAAACTGCCCCAGACCCCGCTTTACACGGGGTCCCCAGGCGCTGCCCTTGAAACTCTCGAAGAAAGAGCAACAACATGGGGGAAAGAGGGGAGGGAGAAAAAAAAGAGACAGATGTTTGCCTATTTATGCTCTCACCTATAAAGAGACAACCGACACAAAAAAACCCTCATAGCACAAAAGCACAAATAAACACAAGACAACATGTATGCAGAAGGTAAACATTTGAGACCTGTCGCGTGTGCGTAATTCATCAGTTTTATGAGTATCAGTTATGCGTGTGTGTTATATCTCCGTGAACACTCTCCAGAGGCCATTGTCCTTGATGTTATCAGCCGGCCCACAGTTCAGAGAAGCATCCCAGGTGTCAGCGGGGGAGGGGGGTAGCCGGGGGCTTTTCTGGGCACTCTCCGCCATAACAATCCAGGAGATGAGATAAGGAGGGAATCCAAATATGTTATTTGTTATGAGACAAGCTGCACTGCCTTTCCTGTCAGCTTTTAAGTCTTTTGCTGGCTCCACATAAATCCAATTTTCCAAATTATTGGGCTTTTTCGCGCTTCACTCCCAGATTTTATCCCATCTCCCCTTGAGTTCAACCACCAAAGTCAGTCTGCGTTCCAACACAGGCAGCTTTTCGGCTTCGCTCCATTCACCTGCCAGGTTTGTCCGTTCACAGCCATAGTGAGCGCGTCATGCAGTCGGCAGCCTGATCAAGGCCAAATGGCTCCGACATCCGCTGTATTTGCCGATACTTCAAAAATCCACAAAAAACAATAAGTAGAGATCCCAGTATCCTTAATCCAATGTGAAAATTTCAAACGTCCAGGAATGACAAGGTCGAAAGACACACCGTTTTCCTCCAGGAATTTAGGGTGTATCTCACAAAATAAGTCAAATCAGGACCGGACGGGTCCCCCTTCAGTTGCCTACCCGTCGAAAAAAATTTATCAGTAGTATTGAGAGACCAGCTTACCAGATCCATGTTTTTCAGAGTTCGGTTGATATGAAGAAAGTGCTCAGAAAGACAAGACATAGCAAAGCAAAGCAGGAGGGGGGTGGGGGGGTAAAAGCTGCAGAGAGAGAAAAGACACGACCGACCTCGGAGAGAGACAGAGAGAAATGAACGTGATATTGTTAAAGGAGCTCCTATTTTCTTCCTCATATGAGACCAAACTCTGTATGTACAGTTAATCCACTCATTTTCAATCTTTAGGTCCTTTAAATTTTTCCCTTCCATAAATGGCAACGCCTCAAGAGGTACCTGCGGGCATCCATTGTTCTCCAACCCAATCCAGTTTGTCTACTCATCCTGTACCAGCCATTCAACCACGCCGCGGAGTTGTGCTGCCCAGTAATGAAATTTCAGATTGAGAAGCCCGAGGCCACCTTTTTCTCTTGCACTCAATAATAATTTCTGTCTGATTCTCGGTTTCCTCCTTTGCCAAATAAATGTATTAATAATTTTATCCAAAGTTTTAAAAGTGGAGGCAGGTATCCAAATAGGTAGTGCCTGGAACAGGTATATTAATCGTGGGAGTATATTCATTCTTACTGTTTCTATTCTGCCCAGGAGGGACAGAGGGAGAATCTCCCATCTGGATGTATCCAACTTTATCTGTGTAATTAGTCTATTATAATTTCCCTCAAATAGTTGTGAAGTTTGTGGTGTAATCATCACGCCTAAATATTTGAATCCCCTCCTGGGCCAATTGAATGTGACCTCTTTATCTAAGCTTGTGGGCCATTTTCCCACCAGCATCATAGCTTCTGACTTAGTTTATAGCCTGAAATTTCTCCAAAATCTTTTAAATTAGTCATAAGCCTGGGGATTGAGTTCAGGGGGTTAGAAACATAAAATAATGTTGTCCGTGTATAACGAAATTTTGTAGGTGACCCCACCTGCTACTATCCCGTGAATTCTAGGGTCTCCCCGTATTCTTTCCGCCAGGGGCTCGATGCTAATTGCAAATAGTAAAGGTGAGAGGGGACATCCCTGCCTAGTTCCTCTTTTTAAACTAAACTTTGTCGATGTGTATCGGTTCACGCGTACTTTAGAAGTGGGGCCCGAGTATAACACACTAATCCATTTAATAAAGTCTCTGTGAAGTAACATTTCTTCCAGTGTGTGGAATGATAATGCATTTAGCCACAGGGCCGGACTAAATTGTTCGGCGGGCCGGATCCGGCCCGCGGGCCGTATGTTTGACACCCCTGGTCTAGACTGTAGTTCTGATTCATTTAATTATTTTAACTGAAGGAAATAGTTTGATATTTAAAATATTAGGACATTTCGAACTGACCCCAAACTTATGAGCAGTAGGGAGATCGTGTGTAGATAAATAAACTGGAAACTTACTGCAACAGACATGCACAGCGGATGCCAAGAAAACAGACCTGCAAAACAGAGAAACATCAGTTAGTCTTTGACATCCTGAATGTCCATGGAGGTCAATTAAACTAAACTAAAAACTAAGAATTTGGCAACATTTCTTCTCCTGCAATTACGACACTGAAGAAGAAAAAACTCGTTCAGCTGAGCTGAAAAGAACTGTGGCTGCAATAAATCCCTACATATTCCACATTATTATCCAAGATAACCAACAGGTGAAATTGTTGAGTGGTGTTCAGAAAACATTGTCACCTACAGATTGTTTCTTCTTCGAGCTCTTAACGTTAGTTATAAATAGGAATTTGTGAAGTAAATTTTCCTAATCAACTCTTGTTGGTGATATTAAATATATGCTTTGGTAAAAAGACTTGGACAGAAAAGTCTTGCTCACCAGCACAGTGTGAAGCTACAGAGTAGGCTCCATCTAAAAGAAGTGTTCATCTGGGCTCTAAGCACACTGAACAGTAAAATAGCATTTCTAATCTCTATGAAACTGTTACCTGGATTAATAAAGGACAGAGAAACAGCCGCTATTCTCACCACATACTTTAGGAAGAAGGTTTTAAAGCAAACTGCGGCCTCAATATGTTGTTATATTCAAACAATGGGGGTTGAGAATTTTCTTTGTTCATCAAATTCAGAAACTCTTTATCATAGATGTAGGCGCCATATGCTTATTTTATGCATGGTTTGAATTTACTTATATTGTGTGAATTTGATATTTCATTTACATTCACGAGTGACATTAATAATTTAAGTTAAAACATATGTATAAGTTTAAAAATGTGAATTTACAGCAATTATAGGACGTTACTTAGTGGGCCTTTGATGACGTGTTAATACGGCGCGAGGGGGACGAGAAAAGAAGGAAGCGGAGGGAGAAAAGTCGGGGAGAAGGGTTGGTGCCTCACGGTTTTCGGACCGTGTTATACGGATTGTGCTCGTGATATGCCCGTGTCATACACTTGCTGTTACTATGTGGAGCCTTGGATTTAGATTTGTGAAAGTTTAAAGAGGCATTTTTCATTTGCATTCGTTCTTTTTGTTATCGCCTTTGTTCAAAATAAAATGCAAAACGTGACGTCGGAGGATGCTATGGTTTTTTCTTTTGGATCCTGGAACACGCGTCAGCCACAAAGCTCCAACCTGTAAAGGATTTAATTGAGACTTTTGGAAATGCCAAACAATAGAGAAAGGGGGAATTTAAAGACTGCCTTTACTCAGGGTTTTTTTCTTACAGTTGTAGCTCTGGCAAAATCATATGTGGCCCTGCAATTAGAAGAGACGTGAGAAAAAAAGTATGACAACCACTTTATTATATACACCTGTTCAAACACTTATCAATACAAATAGCAAATCAGCCAATCACATGGCAGCAACTCAATGTATTTCATCCTGTGAAAGTGGTGAAGACAGCTTGCTGAATTTGGAACAGAACATTAGAATGGGGAAGAAAGAGGATTTATGGGTGCATTCACACTAGCCTTGTTTAGTCCGCTTTAATCAGACTCTGGTTTGTTTGCAGAAAGTTTGGTTCATTTGGGGAGGTGTGAATGCGTAATCAACTTCTGGTACGGACCAAAAAAAGTGAACTTGGGTCTGCCTCACAACCAAGGTCTCAGCTCAGTTAAACTGAACACTGGAGCAATTCGAATACATATGGGACTGCCAAGCAGAACAGAGATTGCTTCAAAAGCAGGAAGCGGAGTACAGCACGGGGCAATCTGGGTAAATATAATTGTAATTGAGCAATAATACTAATGAAGTAAATTCTATATTTTAAATACCTTGCTCAATATCTGTGTAAGCGTGACATCAGTTCATTGAAGCTGTGTGCACCATTGCTCGCACGCCGCCGCCTCATGTGCAGCTGTCTTGCCCGCCTTGTGTAAAATGTAACAATCTCCGTGGTCCTCTGCCTCTTCCTCCGCTCATGATGAGCCCACTGCTGAATTGTGCTCGTCTGGCACACTTGCCAAAGAAAGAATGGCAATAACAGGGCTAAAATCTGTTGTCACGTTATTAGGCCCGAGCAGCAAAGCGCTGCGAAGGCCTATTGTATCTGTAGTGCTAATTATTAGGCCCGAGCAGCTAGGCGCTGCGAAGGCCTATTGTATCGGTAGTGTTAATTAGGCCCGAGCAGCGAAGCGCTGCATTGTATCTGTATCATAAATTATTAGGCCCGAGCAGCGAAGCGCTGCAAAGCGCTGCGAAGGCCTATTGTATCTGTAGTGTTAATTAGGCCCGAGCAGCGAAGCGCTGCGAAGGCCTATTGTATCTGTAGTGTTAATTAGGCCCGAGCAGCTAAGTGCTGCGAAGGCCTATTGTATCTGTAGTGTTAATTATTTGCTCAAACCTGTCCACCGGGTGACAGCAAGAGACCACAAATAAACCACAAACCAAGTTGTCTTGTTCAGTAAGGCAAGGCAAGGCAAATTTATTTATATAGCACAATTCAGTACAAAGACAATGCAAAGTGCTTTACATGATTAAAATATAGCAAAATAAAACTGAATAAAAGCAAGTAGGAATAAAATGTAGATAGAAAAAAGAACAAAAAAGTGGTGATTCAGTTAACTAGAACAGTTGAAGGCAATCCTAAACAAATGTGTTTTTAATCTTGATTTAAAGGAACTCAGGCTTTCCGCACCTTTACAATTTTCTGGAAGTTTGTTCCAGATCAGTGGAGCATAGGAACTAAATGCTGCTTCTCCTTGTTTAGTTCTGGTTCTAGGTATGCAGAGTAGGCTAGAGCCAGAAGACCTTAATGGTCTGGATGGTTCATACACTGATAACAAGTCTGATGTATTTAGGTGCTAAGCCATTCAGGGATTTATAGACAAACAGAAGTTTTTAAAGTCTATTCTCTGATATACAGGGAGCCATGGAAGGACTTTAGAACTGGGCTGATGTGCTCTACTTTCTTAGTCTTAGTGAGGACGCGGGCAGCAGCGTTCTGGATCAGCTGCAGCTGTCTGATCCACTTTTTAGGCAGGCCTGTGAAAACACTGTTGCAGTAATCAATTCTACTAAATATAAACGCATGGATTCGTTTTTCCAGATCCTGCTGAGACATTAGTCCTTTAATCCTGGAAATGTTTTTCAGGTGATAGAAAGCTGACCTTGTAACTGTCTTTAGATGCTTTTGGAGGTTCAGGTCTGAGACCATTACTACTCCCAGATTTCGGGCCTGATCAGTGGTTCCTAGCTGAAGCGACTGAAGCTGTGTGCTAACCTTTGATCTCTCCTCTATTGGTCCAAAAATTATTACTTCTGTTTTGTTTTTATTCAACTGAAGAAAATTTTGGCACATCTACGTATTGATTTCTTCTAGGCATTTACTCAGTGCTTGAACTGGTTCATAGTCACCTGGTGACATGGTGATGTAGAGCTGTGTGTCGTCTGCATAGTTATGGTAGCTGATGTTGTTGTTTCTTATGATCTGAGCTAGAGGAGCATGTCGATATTGAATAGGAGGGGACCCAGGATGGACTCTTGGGGAACCCCACATGTGATTTTTGTAATCTTCGATGTAAAGTTACCTACTGATACAAAAAAGTCCCTGTCCTTTAAGTAGGATTTAAACCAGTGGAGAGCTGTACCACAGAGGCCGACCCAGTTCTCCAGGCGCTCTAACAGAATGGAGTGATCAACAGTATCAAATGCTGCACTGAGGTCCAACAGAACCAGCATGGTGGTTTTTCCGCAGTCTGTATTTATATGGATGTCATTAAACACCTTGATAAGGGCGGTCTCTGTACTGTGGTGAGCACGGAAGCCAGACTGGAAAACGTCAAAGCGGCTGGTCGTTGTTAAGAAGGTGTTTAATTGTTGAAACACAGCTTTTTCAATAATCTTACTGATAAAGGGGAGGTTTGAGATGGGCCTGTAGTTCTGGAGTAGTAGTTTGTCTAAATTGTTCTTTTTTAACAGTGGTTTGATAATTGCTGTTTTTAGGGACTGGGGGGAAACACCTGACAGAAGGGACGTGTTTATTATCTGAGTCAAATCAGACGCTATGACAGGCAAAACTTTCTTAAGGAAAACTGTGGGTAGAGCATCAAGACAGCATGAGGAGGAACTTAGCTGCTGAATGATCTCCTCTAAGCTTTCGGAGTTTATTTGGCTGAATTGGGACATTTTGTCAGGATAAGTTCCAGCTGAATACGGCTTTGGTTCTAGAGTTGGTGTGGATGTACAAACTGATCTTCTAATTATCAATTTATTTATTTTTTAGACTAGTTCCATATGAGAGGTTGTAAGAAAACTTGTAACTTTACTGAATTTGCAGCTTAAGAAGATTGGGTTTGACAGACAACACCAACTGTCCCCTCAATCCAGTGCACACAATACCACAACAGACCTCATCACGCTCTACAGTACATCAAGAAAACTAAATCAACTAAAACAAGTTCACGAGTGCACATGAAATGAAGTTAATACACATTTTGTGTGTCAGGGTGTCTAAGCACTGTCCAGAATTTGACATCTCAGCAGAACCTGTAATAATTATAGAAAGTAACGTTATAGTTGTTCTGCCTTTTGTTAAGACAGCAAGGAATTCATGTCGTGAATACATTACATAAATAAGATATAAATTAATTATTAGTCAGAGGGAATCCATGGTAAAAACAGTTAGAAACGTTTTGGGTTCATATTTAATCAGAGTGAGACATCACAACTTTGTTAGATCTCTATGTGAATTACGTGAGATAGTGAGTGCTCTCACCTTAAATAAAAGATCTTTGACGTATTTTGCTCTGGTAAAAGCTGCTTTTCAGCGATGACGCTAGGGAAACTGCTAATGTTGAAGTTGAATTTGTTCTACACGCTTCTGCCTTGGAAAATATTCGTCTTTTTACAAAAAGAATGTTTAAAGCCAGATTTGTGAATAAAGGTTATTCAGAGAACGCAAGAAAAGGAAGCTTTGTGTGGGGAACTTTTGTCCCAGCTGTCTAGCTGCATATGGCCCCAGGACAGCACAATAGTTTTCTTGAAGTATAATTTTGGAGAAGTAGAAACAAGTATTAATTTCAAAAGGTAGGTAAAAGAGGAAAAAAGTTTTTACAAAATCTTAAAATGTTGGATAGTTGTTATTTCCATCTTGCTGTGAAAATTGGTGAAATATTATCATTTTTAATGCTTAGATATAAAATTGCGAGGCAATTACTAAAATTGCCGTTTCTTGAAATTTTTTTTTGGCATGCCATACTTTATATTTATAGGTAGCCTAGATGTGCATAATAAAAGAGTGGAACTAAAAGCTGGTCTAAAATTTTTATGGAGCTTTAACTTGCTTAGAGTAATAACGTTAGATGATTATATCTTTAAAATGAGATAACTGTCTCATAAAATGTGATAGTTTACTTGGTCTAAAGAGATGATTCAATTCAATGTTATTTATATAGCGCCAATTCATGAAATATGTCATCTCAAGGCACTTTACAAAGTCAAAATCAATCAGATTATACAGATTGGGTCATATTATACACATTGGTCAAAAAAATTCCTATATAAGGGAACCAGTTCATTGCATCAAAGTCTTGACAAGTAGCATTCTCTCTTAAAGAAGCGTAGAGCCACAGGGAGAGTCGTCTACATTGTCCATGGCTTTGCAGCAATCCTACCTACTGAGCAAGCATGAAGCAACAGCGGGGAAAAAAACTCCCCATTAACGGGAAGGAAAACCTCCAGCAGAACCGGGCTCAGTATGAACGGTCATCTGCCTCGACAGACTGGGGGTTACAGAAGACAGAGCAGAGACACAACAAGACAGACAAAAAAGCACAGAAGTTCTACATTAGATGGTAGTAGCGGGTGATCTGTCTTCCCTGGATGATGCCACAGCTAACAGAACGCCGGACCAGGTGTACCTACTATGAAGAAAAAAGAAAAATCAAAAAGTTAAAAGCTGAAATGACAACAGTCATTCAAAATTGAAGAACAATAGACCCTGATGTCCTGCAGTAGCCTAAACGTATAGCAGCATAACTATAGAGGTAGCTCAGGGTAACATGAGCCACTCTAACTATAAGCTTTTTAAAAAAGGAAAGTCCAAAGAGCCAGCTTCTAGTGGAGAAGTTCAAGTATCTTGGGGTCTTGTTCATGAATGAGGGGAAGATGGAGCGGGAGATCGACAGGCGGATTGGTGCAGCGTCTGCTGTGAAGCGGGCGCTGTACTGGTCCGTTGTGGTGAAGAGAGAGCTGAGCCAAAAGGCGAAGCTCTCGATTTACCGGTCGATCTACGTTCCTACCCTCATCTATGGTCACGAGCTTTGGGTCGTGACCGAAAGAACGAGATCCCGGATACAAGATCCCGAAATTAGTTTTCTCCATAGTGTGTGTGAGCTCTCCCTTAGAGATAAGGTGAGGAGCTCAGTCATCTGGGGAGGACTCAGAGTAGAGCCACTGCTTCTTCATGTCGAGAGGAGCCAGTTGAGGTGGCTTGTGCATCTGGTTAGGATGCCTCCTGGATGCCTCCCTGGTGAGGTGTTCTGGGCACGTCCCACCGGGAGGAGGCCCAGGGGAAGACCCAGGACACGCTGGAGGGACTATGTCTCTCGGCTGGCCTGCGAACGCCTTGGGATTCCCCCAGAGAAGCTGGCCCAAGTGGCTGGGGAGAGGAATGTCTGGGCCTCCTTTATAAAGCTGCTACCCCCGCGATATTGCTAAAGTGTTCCTTTGGCAATAGTCCAATTGCTAAAGTGTTACTTTTACATTACTTTTGGGTGTGTATCCACCGATTTAGATGTTAAATTTTCATAAAAGCTGTCTTAATGCAAGAAACAAAACCCTTAGACACATGAAATAGCAAGTAACTTTAAAAAACTAAAATGGTTTTGTTAACTTTTCACATTAAGCTGGATTAACAGCTAGTAAGATACCTTTGATTAAATTGGTATACTAATGTTTAATTATTATTATTATTATTCTGCCCCCCTAAAGAGGGGCCTTTTTGGGGGCTTTATCATACTCAAAAACTCACCAAACTTTGCAGATGCATGGTGACTAATTAAAAATTTTGTATTTTAAGGTCGTCACAAAAATCAAAAGAAAAATGCCTCAACGGCGCCACCTAGCAATTTTCAAAGGACCCTTTGCTATTCACTTACTTCATCGTAGAGACATGAGATTTGGTACAGTGGTAGAGCTCACCAAGACGCTCAGAATTTACAATTAATGTCATAGTGCAAATATCACAGGAAGTCGGTCATTTTAGATTGAAGGTCTGATTTTGACCCCATTTTTGACGTGTACAGCATTGGTATTTGATCGAACTCCTCCTAGAGATTTTGAGCGAGCGGCTTGAAACTCGGTCAGTCTGATCATAAGGCATGGCCACTTAAGTTATCAAAACGGTGAGTTTTTGAGCTTGTTGAAGGGGCGTTAGCAGGGGTCAAAGTTCACCTACTCGCCACAAAAAAAATAAAACTGTTATATCTCCTACACAGAAACACACAGAGGCACCAAACTTTCCTTGATTGATCATCATCGGGTCTTCTTTAATATCCAATGGTCAAATGATGACATTACTTAGGCCACTTCCCCTGACAACAGGAAGTGTCATGTTTTGCTGTAAACGGTCGCAATGTTACCCCTCTGAGCTAATCAACATGAAACTGTGTCCAAAGACAGAAGACATGTTGTTGTGTTGTGGATTCCAGCCCCAAGTGGATTCGATGGAGCAGGAGAGTGTGGCGGCGTGGTGAAGTCACCTCAAACGCCGCTGCCATACGTTTGGCTCTGAATTCCACAGTTTTGGGCCGAGCTGCTTAAAACTCACTTGGATGCATCCTTATCCACCCCCCAACAGGAATCCATAACAAACTTTAGTGAGCAGGACTTAGTTTCTCTATAGCGCCACCAAGCAATTTTCAAAGGACCCTTTGCTATTCACTTAGTTCATCGTAGAGTAATGAAATTTTGTACAATTGTAGATCTCAGCAAGACGCTCAGAATTTACAATTAATGTCATAGTGCAAGTATCACAGGAAGTAAGCCATTTTAGATTGAAATCTAAATTTTGACACCATGTTGACATGTAAAGCATTTGGATTTGATCAAACTTGTCCAGCAGGTGGCAGCAAGAGACCACAAATAAACCCAAAGGAATTTCTCTTGGTAAGTAAGTGATCTTAACTCTTTGGTTTTCTTTATATATTTAAGTTGAACAGATATACAAATCCTGCTTGAAAACTGACAAACTTACTCTTGTTCAATACATTTCAGTTTTTATTTATATAGCGCCAAATCATGAAACATGTCATCAGGGGTGGACTGGGACAAAAAATCGGCCCTGGCATTTTGGATTAGACTGGCCCACCACATTTGTTTTGTGTACTGAATGTGTATATCAACTGTGCAATACCAACTGTGCAATACTTTGAGGCCAGGTTAATGGAAATTAGTGAGAGTGGACACTTAAAATACTTCCAAAATCTTAATTTATTAACACTGTAAAATGTAAACTCCACCACAGCACAGCAACAATTCTTAGATCAGAAAGGGGAGAGAGAAAGAGAGGTTTCACGGTCAATCACACATATTATCACGTTACATCATTATAAGAAGTTATTGTAAGTTGCTCATCAGATCTAATCAGTCTTTCAGATACTGTAGGCTAACATTGGACTAATGTGCACTCACTGTGTAAAAAAGGATGCCTATGACAAAATGAACCAGAGAATGCCTCACTTGTCATCATGGAATGAAAGAAAATATATAATAACATAATATAAATTTTGATTTACTCAGTCATTTGTAATAAGTATTTTATTTATCTAATTTCCTAATTTTTGATCCTATTTTCTTTAAAATCGCAGACTTTTCGCTATTTTTCATGTAAATCCTTGGTGGCGCTTCATAGCGAAGGCGGTGAGGCCGCAGCGAGCTTGGCCTCCCCTGGGATTGTGCAATCCCATGTTAACTGCGCTGACTTCCATTCTATGAATGCATCTTCCTGTCTCTAGATCATAAATTCAATTGTTCAAACAGTTATGAACAGATTTTCCACAATTTAATGTATGTGGATTACGAATTGTGTTTTGGTCATCAAACTGTGTGCAGATAACATGTTTTCGTGGTGCTGGCCGATCATAAACAGCAAAGAACTGGTTGTAGGTGAGGTCGGCAGTTCCTTGGCCGCTAGGCAGGGGGCGCTCAAGGGGCACTGCTCGTGATCCCCAAATAGTAGAGTCAAAACAAGTTATTGATGTTTTATTAGCGAGTTTTGCTAAACAAGTAAAGCACTAAAAAGACTCTAAACATACAGCTGGAACAAGACTGATCAGGGAAGGCTTTCTTCCCTGGCAGTGAGCTCCATTGAGACTGAGAGACTTTTAAAACTGAAGAAGATAAAGAGAACTTTTACCGGAAAATTATAATATTTTTGTTCAGACAGAGCGCCGCAGGGACTTCAATTATACGTAGAGGTAAGACAGCGATACTTATTCATGTTTTGTTTTTGTGATAAAATGTGCGTAATGTGGGTTATAGTTTTAGAATGTGTTACAAATGCAGAAATCCATCATAACTCATAAACTGTTACAGTCAAATGACAAATAATTTATTTTTATTTTTTCATCAAATAATCAATATTTTTCCATGTCTCTTGGTGAATTAATTTGGCTCAATCAGTCTCCTTCAGCACTTTGCAGCGAGTCTACTCTGCAGAGTGTATATATTTGTAAATCTGACACTGATGACGTCAGTGCCTCACCAGCTATGAACCCTACCGTACGTCACTGACTACAACCACCACCACCACCACCATATTTTACATCAGACAACGGAGCAGATGAAGGGCCTGCTGTTGGGAACATGTCAGTCAGTCTGACACTTCGCAGCGTCCGTTTGAAGAACTTGTTTCTTTTTTTCGTGCAGTTTCTCTGCGCCTCCCTTGCGTTTCTTATCCATTACTAATGTGAACACCGCTGCACAAAGTTCCACATGGAGCGTGAAGGTGTTTTTCTACTTTATGATTGGCCTAGCCCTTTAGACTGTCAGGGATGATAATCAATGGGCTGCAGTAGCCTGTGGTAAGGGCCGGATGATCAGAACAGACTCTTGCTCTGCTGATTTTATTTTTCTTCAATGATGCAAATATAACAAGACAGATATATAAAATAATAATAATAATACATATTATTAATATACATGTCGGGTCTGCCGGCCCAAACAGCATGTCGGCCCACCGGGAAAATGCCCGGTACGCCCGATTACCAGTCCATGCCTGCATGTCATCTAAAGGGAGTTTACAATGTCAAAATCAATCAGATTATACATATTAAGTCAGATTATCCAGATTGGTAAAAGAAATTCCTATATAAGGGAACCAGTTGATTGCATCAAAGTCGTAACAAGCAGCATTCACTCCTGAAGAAGCGTAGAGCCACAGGGAGAGTCGTTTGCATTGTCCATGGCTTTGCAGCAATCCCTCATACTGATCAAGCATGAAGTGACAGCAGAAAGAAAAACTCCCCATTAACAGAAAGGAAAAACCTCCAGCAGAACCGGGCTCAGTATGAACGGTAATCTGCCTTGACCGACTGGGGGTTACAAAAGAGAGAGAAGAGACACAAGACAGACAAAAAAGCACAGAAGCACACATTGATCCAGTAATCTGTTTTACATTAGATGGTAATAACAGGTGATCTGCCTTCCCTGGATGATGCCACAGCTAACAGAATGCAGTCGTCTGCATTGTCCATGGCTTTGCAGCAATCCCTCATACTGAGGAAGCATGAAGCGACAGTGGGGAAAAAAACTCCCCATTATCGGGAAGGAAAAATCTCCAGCAGAACCGGGCTCAGTATTAACGGTCATCTGCCTCGATCGACTGGGGGTTACAAAAGACAGAGAAGAGACATAACGCAGCTGTTTAGAGCATTGAGCTTGGGTCCCAGATGTTCTGAGTTCAACTCCCACAGACTGCCACTCTGGGTCCCTGAGCAAGACCCTTAATCCCTGATTGCTCCCCAGGCGCCGCACAGTGGCAGGAGCTACCAACAGAAGGCTCAGGAGCTACCAACAGCAGGCCCAGGAGCTACCAACAGCAGGCCCAGGAGCTACCAACAGCAGGCCCAGGAGCTACCAACAGCAGGCCCAGGAGCTACCAACAGCAGGCCCAGGAGCTACCAACAGAAGGCTCAGGAGCTACCAACAGCAGGCTCAGGAGCTACCAACAACAGACCCAGGAGCTACCAACAGCAGGCCCTGGAGCTACCAACAGCAGGCCCAGGAGCTACCAACAGCAGGCCCAGGTGCTAACAACATGCTAGCTGTTATCTCTGCTTGCTAAACGACTTCTCATCTTATTACATTGTCAAAATTCCCTGACCTCCAAGAACAATTGAAGAGAGGACATGTCATTTGATCAGATAAGTACAATGAGATTCTTTCTGATATTGCTCTTAGGTGTTTACACCTTTGAAAATGCACCAAAGTCTTCTGAGGATTTATATAATAACTTAGCTCACTCCTTCAAGAATTACTCCAGATTCATGACATTCGATGAGACAATTTGGACTCCTTCAGATTTTATTACCCACTGGCACGACTTAAATCATATACCAACAGATAACTTAGTTCCCTTAATGTGCTTGTCTGTTTTAAGGAACTGTTTTGTGTTAAATAAATTATCTCTTATACACCTTGCTCAGAACAAGAGTACCAGTCTGGTATCAAATGTAAATGGTAAATGGAAAAGACTCATTCTTCTTTTACTTTTACTGTCAGGTAATGTGCAACCGAATCCAGGTCCAACTTTCAATAACTTTGACACACCTGAAGAATTCAAAACCAGATCAGGTCTTGGTATTTTACATATTAACTCTCGTAGTCTCTTGCCCAAGATAGACCTGATTAAAATCTGGATTGAATCTACCAATACAGATATCTTAGTCTTGACGGAAACATGGTTAAACAAATCCATTACAAATAAAAATATTTCCTTAGAAGGTTACAATGTTTTTCGCTGTGATCGCCTTAAGAAAGGTGGTGGTGTTGCCATCTTTGTAAGGAGCAATTTTCATGTCACACTTTTATCCTCTGTATCTATTCCTAAACAATTTGATTTTCTAGCCCTAAAAATTGAATTCACTAAGGCTCAGAATATTACAGTTATAGGGTGTTATCGACTAGCCTCGTGAGACCATCCTGATCTCGCGAGCTTTCAAGGTTTCACTCGCAGATCAGTCTGGCTACTCTCCGTTAAAGAAAATTTGGAGCCGTTCACCAAACGAACGTCCAATCAGCGTTGGCTTTGAGGCGAGTTGAGGTGTGACGCAACGGGAAGTGCGACAGTTCAGTCTAAAGAACATGGCGGCTTCAGCCGATGAAACTAGCGTTAGCGTGGCTATCGAGCAAGTTTTATCGGAATTACAGAGTATTTCTTTGCTGAGCTAACGAGCCTTTACCTGCAGCAGCAAGAGTAGCTTGGCTTGTGGTTGTGTTTTCATCGTCGCTCTGTTACGAGCGACGACGAATCTGATTGGTTTATTTGGCCCGTCTATCACCAACATAGGCCAATCAGCTAACCAGTATTTTCGCCCCTTCCCAAAATTACTTCAACGGAAGGTTTCCAGATGGATATGCGAAGCAAATCTATCTGGCGGAGTCAGGTAAGTTATCGACCACCTTCTGCTGTCTGTGATGCACTTCCAAATTTGTACAAATATCTAGCTGACCTAAATAATAATGAATTTGTTTTATTAGGAGATTTAAATCTAGACTCGTTGACAGCATCTTCAGATAGTTTAAAAACTATCTGTGATTCTTTAAATATCACCCAGTTAATAAACTACCCCACTCGACCCAATAACAAATGCCCATCAAAATCATCACTCCTTGACTTAATTATGACAAATGCTCCGCATAAATATACAGGGACAGGAGTTTTTGCAAATGATCTTAGTGATCATTGTGCTGTAGGTATAGTTAGAAATCTCAAGTTACCAAAATCTAAGCCTCGTATTTTGAGCAAAAGAGATTTAAAACACTTAAATGAGCAAGCTTTTATTCACGATTTGATACTTTTTAACTGGAATAGGGTTTCTCTTTTTGATAATGTAGACCTTGCCTGGCAGTATTTTTATGAAGAATTTTTAAGACTAATAAATAAACATGCTCCTGTACGTAAAATTAGGGTGAAGAGAAGAAATAATCCATGGTTTTCCCCAGCTATTGGGGCTCTGCTTAAACAAAGAGATACAGCTTGGGCTAGAGCAAGAAAATTCAATACTGAGGAGAGCTGGCTTTGTTTTAGGAAATTGAGGAATAATTGTACATCATCAGTTAAGAAAGCAAAGTCAGACTATTTCCTTGCCGAAATGACAAAAAATTTAAATGATCCAAAGAAATTTTGGAAAACAGTTAAATCAGCTACTGAACAGGCGCCACTGAGTGACTTTCCTAATTTTGTTTGGAAAAAAAGTAAAATGGTGTCTGATAAATTAGCAATTTTATATTATTTTAATGAGCATTTTATTTCTGTAGGTTCTCTATTTGATGACTTAAATTAATTCGGCCAAAATGCAAATAACTATGAACTGTTTTTGAATAATAATGGTAACTCCACCTCTTTTAACTTTTCCCCTATTTGTACAACTGAGGTTCTTAGAGAACTGAGGAACATAGACACCAGAAAAGCGGCAGGGCCAGATAACCTGGATCCATTTTTTCTAAAGTTGGCTGCAGAGTTTATAGCAGAGCCATTGTCTCATATTTTTAATCTAAGTCTAATCACTAATAAAATCCCTAGTGTCTGGAAATCAGCATTTGTTTTGCCTCTGTTCAAGGGTGGGGAGTCATCGCAGGTAAACAATTACAGACCAATTTCTAAATTATGTATCCTAGCAAAAATTTTTGAAAAGTTAGTTGCAGATCAACTAAAGAATTTTTTAGATTCCAATTGTATTTTACAAAATGTACAGTCCGGTTTTAGAAAAAAACATAGTACTGTTACTGCAACTTTAAAGGTTTTCAATGATCTGATCCAGGCTCATGATAACAAAAAACATTGTGTTGCTTTGTTTATCGATCTATCAAAGGCATTTGACACAGTAAATTACACGCTTTTAATCGAAATTCTACACAAAATTGGGCTTTCACATCAAGCTATCATGTGGATAGTTGATTACTTGTCAAACAGAACCCAGAGAGTCCAATTAGCTGGCTACACGTCTTCTAATTTAACTAAATTAAATGGCGTACCTCAAGGCTCAATTCTGGGTCCACTTTTATTCTCCATTTATATAAATAATTTGTGCATCAACTTGTCAAATGCTTTTTATCATTTTTATGCTGATGACTTAATAATGTACTGCAACTCTTCATCATTATCACAGGCACTACAGTATTTACAGTCTGCTTTTAATGTAGTTCAAACACGGTTACAAACTTTGAAGTTGGTTTTGAATGTGGATAAGACTAAGGCAATGGTTTTCTCCCACTCTGCTAAACTACCAGAAATCCCTCTATTCCTTACCACTGCAGTAGGTGCACAAATTGAGTTTGTTAGTAATTATAAATATCTTGGTTTTATTCTAGATAATGAACTTTCTTTTAAAAATCATATAGCAAATCTATTACGAACATTGAAAATGAAGATTGGGTTTTATTATCGAAATGGACCGTGTTTCTCACTCAAAGCCAGAAGTAAATTGGTTGCAGCAACATTCCTGCCACTTCTGGATTATGGAGATGTTTTATATATGAATGCTTCAACCAAATGTCTGAAATCTTTGAATACTGTTTATCATTGTGCTTTAAGGTTTATAACTGGGAGTAGACGTTTGACACATCATTGTGATTTGTATGCAAAAGCTGATTGGCCTCCTTTAAGTGTTCGGAGAAACAATCATTTGATGATTCTGATCTATAAATCTCTACTTGGACTAACACCAACTTACTTAAGCTCTCTTTTGCATAGATCTAGTAGTTCACATGCTTTACACTCAAATGACTTTATCCTTCTACATGTTCCTCGTGTTCGAACTGATAAAGGAAAGAAAGCATTCAGTGTGTTGGCTCCTATAGCGTGGAATCAGCTCCAGTCTGAGCTCAAGATGTCAGAAACTATTTCATTGGACTTATTTTGAACGGTTCTTAAAGATAGACAACAAGCTTGTATGAAACAGTGTCACTGCTTTTAAATTGTTTTTATTGTTTTATATTTGTGCATATGTATTAATTGGTTTTATTTTTGTAACCAGGTTGTAGTGTTTTTGCAGATTTCTGCCCAGGTCCCCCTTGAAAATGAGATCCAGATCTCAACGGGGTTTACCTGGTTAAATAAAGGAAATAAAAAAAACCATCCACTGCTCTCCAAGTGGATGGGTTAAAATACAGAAGTGAATTTCTTCATTGTGAGATCAATAAAGTTCAATTAATATTATAACTATAGAGGTAGCTCAGGGTAACATGAGCCACTCTAACTATAAGCTTTGTCAAAAAGGAAAGTTTTAAGCTTAGTCCTAAAAGTAGACAGGGTGTCTGCATTACAGACCAAAACTGGGAGTTGGTTCTACAGGAGAGGAGCCTGATAGCTAAAGGATCTGCCTCCCATTCTACTTTTAGAGACTCTAGTAACCACCAGCAGACCTGCAGTCTGAAAGCAAAGTGCTCTGTTAGGAACATAAGGGGTAATCAGAGCTCTGATATATGATGGAGCTTGATTATTAAGGGCTTTATGCGTTAGTAGAAGAATTTTAAATTCTATTTTTGATTTAACAGTAAGCCAGTCAAGGAAGGCTAAAATTTGAGAAATATGATCCCTCTTGTTGATTTTCATCAGAACTCCTTCTGCAGCATTTTGGATCAGTTGAAGACTTTAAACTGCATTTTGTGGACTTCCTTATAGTAGTAAAGAATTATAGTCCAGCCTTCAAGTAACAAATGCATAGACTAGTTTTTGAGCATTGCTCCTGGACAGAATGTTTCTAATTTAGAACGTGAAAAAAGGAAACCCTGGGAACCTTTTTAATATGGGATTTCAATGATCTGTCTTGGTCAAAAATAGCACCGAATCCGGCCCGCTGAACGCTTCAGCCTGGTCCGGTGGCCCAATGCATTTTCATTATTCAACGGCTGTATCTCCTCGCTGCATCGACCGATCTTTTTTTTTTTTTCCCAGTGTCCTGTCTAGCAATGTAGCAATAAGAATTGATATCTTAATGCCAAATAGAGCTCGACAGATTTTGCTTTCACAAGTGGAGCAAACAGCTTTCGCCATAATGCTCCGCTTGATTTGTGCATGTAAATAGCTTTATTGTGATTCTTGCAGGGAGAATTTCAAATTATATGGACACTACAATGGGAAAGTAAGAGAGTAAAAGAAAAACAAGAAGAGAAAAAAAAAGAAAGAGAAGAGGTGAAAGAAAGAAGAGATAAAAGGAAGAGAATGACCGATCTTCACCAGATTTTTTGTGAGTCATGGGGGAGCGCTGCCCAATGCGTTCGTGTGAATCGCCCGGTGGACGGGCGGAAAAAATGCGTGACAACTTCTGTGGTGGCTGGCGACCGGCGGTGCGCGAACCCCTACGGTGGCCAATAGGCCAGAGCGGCGCTTGGCTGCGAGGGCCGATCATCACCGCTTGCAGTTTTAATTTTGTTTACATTTTTGCGAAAAAGGAAGTTGTGCTGTGTTGCTGATCAACTTTGTTCCTTCAGTAGTTGGATGGGTACAGCATCACCCCAGCACCACTAAATGTGAGGGGTGGAGCAGGCTGGTCATAAGGTTTGGTTCGTTTCACAAACTGCTGCGTGAAAGCAAACAGCACCAGCTAAATATTTGCAATTAGGTCCTCAATCGAACCAAGTCTACTATCAAGGTGTAAAAATTATCAACGTGACTGCTGGTGAAAGACAGCCTGTCAGTGTATTTTAGAAACTGCTGATCACATGAGATTTTCACAGAACAAGCTCTCAAGTTTACAGAGAAGATGTCCAAGAAGGTGCATTGATGTAAAAAAAAAAATGCCTTGTTGATGTCAGAGGTGAATGGGCAGATTGGATTGCAATAACAGAAGAGCGACAGGTAGCTTAAAGGTTACCTATTATGAAAAAATACTTTTGCACGTTTTTGTTCTTCCATTTGGGTTGTTACTGTTTCAAGAAGCAGTCCAACCACTGAAAAACAAACAAAACAAATCCAGCCATTTTTTGGCAATACATAAATATTTGTTGGTGTCTGGAAAATGAGCTGTTTTAAAAATGTCACAATTATTACGTCACAATCGGCACAGGCACGGCCTCTCACCAAGCAACGCCAGACAAGCACAGCCCTTCACCTAGCAACCCAAGTGGAGCTCCTCCCTCTTCCATCAGCTGGTTTTATTTCTGTATGTGCTGTACAATGGTTGTTCAGCATAATGAACATCATTTGTCATTTAGCACAAGCTAACACTAAGACTACTGACAGCCCTGTGTCCATTTAGAGACATACCATTCAGAAAATACCATTCTTAGCTGCTGGGTCTGACTCAGGGTCAAAGATTGTTTGTTGAACCATTGTGCATCTGTTTGCACCCATTTTCACGAGTAGAAACTGCTAGTGTAAACACTGAGTTGAGGGGTGTGGCCAGCTACAGGTGAATAAAATTGAGAGAGCCCTAAAAACAGCTGAAAGCAGCTCAAAACAGGTGGGACTGGGGAGGTGAAATCTCATTATCTGAGAATGATTTTGTGCAAAACATTTACATTAACATGTTTGGTGTACAGCCCATGGACGTCCCAGTTCAAAATTCTCAGTTATCTGGGTCATCGTAATAGCAAACAGGCTTTAATCGGAGGCAATCAGTTCTTTCTGAAAACATTTTTGTTCCGAGTTGTGTTGTTTTACCTCTTAGTTTGTCCTAAATGTTTCTTCTATATGGTCCTGCTTTATATATTCAGAAATCCAGTTTTAAATCCAGCACAGTACATTGGCATTGTATAGGTGCCAATGTACTGTAGTGGCCCCAGCACAACAGTGCTCCTGCAGGGACACTACACAGTAACTACAAACACCCCATGTGCCGCATCTTCCTATCCCCTTAGCATCCTTTCTGTTGGAAACCTGTAGAGAACTGAAGGATGCAGCTGCTGAAGAACACAGCAAACTAATTACATGTTTAAGGTTGTTATGGTCTTTACAAAAAACGAACCATCAGTTCTGGCTGCTGACCGAGTTTGACCAATGAAAACGCCTTAAATACACTCACTGGTTCCGGGCCTGGACGGCACAGAGATGATGAGGGTAAGGGCAAGACCGGAGACATGAGCTGCGATCAGAGCTGCTCTACGAAGCCAAACGTAGAGCCAGAAGTCCCGCATCCCCAGACCCTCTCCCACGGGGCTGTACTCCACGTCAGACGGCATGCTGCTGCCGGCTCGGTCCCATTTACCCTGCTGGATGCAAGTGGGGCTCTAGAAGGCTGAGATGTGGCGATGTGACGGTCTTTGCGTTGCATCGTTCTGTGGGAGAAGGAAGATCCGATCCGCGGCAAAGGGATAGGAAACCTGCCGCGAGTTCCGGTGTTGTCACAACAGTGTTGTGCGCAATGCTGTTCCCCCGTGAAAATCTGTTCCCCCTGTGTCGGGAGGGAGCGCGCTTTGCAGTCGTTTTCACGGCGCTTGTAATTGATTTCTCGGTAAAACAACTCCTATAATCACGTCAAGGTTGTAACATTTAGGTTAATCGGCAGCTGTTTACAAAATTGTAAAATAAAAATAAATAAACGGGTCTTTCAGACATCTGAAATATCCATTATCTCCTCTCCTCCCCCGAAAACTTTGGGAAATAGCAAATGTTTCCAAATTCTCAAAAATTATGTGTGATAGCATGTAGTATACTAGAACTTTCCTTAATCCAGTAAACTGTCATATTTTACATTACAACAGGATTTACAGGGAAGTCTGCACTCTCGTCTTTTCAGGAAGTCTTAGGCTGTTTCTCAATTCACGAGAATGCGAGTCCGTACTCGCGTTCTCGTCAAGTCTGTTCTCGTTAAGAACACAGGAAGATCGGCACGTATTGTTGTTGTTGTTTTTTTGTTTGTTTTTTGTTTTTTATTGATAATAAAGGGGTTTACAAACAAGCAAAATTAACAATAAATAAATAAATGAAAAATTAACTCAGAAAGATATTAAAGTAAGAGCACAAATCCATTGTCTTAATGGCTTTTCTATTTTTTGAATATTCAAGAGATCTAATATATTGTTTGAATTCCTCTCTAAAGGCTGCAAAGCGAGGTTTTTGATTTGAAAATTTAGATTTATGTATATGATATTTGGCAACGAATAAAATTAGATTGATAATATTAAAAAAAAATTGTTTTATTAGTGCGATAAGAGAAGAATCCAAACAACACATTTATATAGTTAAGAAAAAAGCCATCAAGAATTGTTTGGGAAATAAATGTACAAATATCTTGCCAGAAAATATATGAGAAATTACATGACCAGAATAAATGACAGAGATCTTCTTCATGGAGTTGGCAGAATGAACAGTTTGTGTCAATGTCTTTTTGTATCGTTGCAGGAAAAATTTACAGGGATAAAAACGATGGATCATCTTAAAAGATACTTCATTGATCTTATTAATAATCAAATATTTAGATGGAAGACACCAGATTTTTCCCCAGTCCAGGTTGGAGGCAAAGTTATTCCAATACGAAATAGCATTTGGAGCAGAGACAATGTCCTTCTGGAATAAGGCACGTATATCACGGTTGTTCTTTCGTTTTATAGTAGAAAAACAGATTTGACCAACATTAGTGTTAGCAGGGTCCAGATACGGTGGACTCAGAACAGAAGTTCTAGAAGATTTAAAAAGCATTATGACACCAGACGGGATGGCATCAAAAACAAGTGCATATTCTTTAGGAGGTATGGGGAGACCAAACTTTTCTAGAAGTTCAGAATATGACATTAAGACTCCATCAGGACTGAAAAGCTGCTGAACTAAAATGATTCCACGTTCAAACCAATTTTGCAAGAACAAAGATTTATGTTTGTACAGAATGTCTCCATTGTTCCAAATATGATATCGATGGGGCGAAAAATTGTGTTTGTAAATTAGAGACCAGGAAAGAAGCATTTGTTTGTGGAAATTAGATAACTTTATAGGGAGTTTTTCAATGTTGTAGTTGCAAAGAAGAATAAATTTAAGTTTTGAGAATAAATAGTTTGGTATAAAATTCCAGATTGAGGATGAATTTTTAAGAAACTGTTTAATCCAATTTATTTTGAATGTGTTGTTTAAGGTCGAAAAATCAAGAAAATTAAGGCCACCAAGTTCCAATGAGTTCATTAAAACTGATTTCCTGATATAATGAATTCTATTTTTCCATACAAATCTGTAAAGCATTTTATCAATGATGTCAGATGTTTGTTTATTTACAGAAAGAGACAAAGCTGGATAAGTTAAACGGGAGATACCTTCTGCTTTTGCTAATAAAATTCTTCCTTGAATTGATAAATCTCTTTGGAGCCAAGAATTGAGTTTCTTTTGTACATTTTCTATAATAGGGTTAAAATTCAGTACATTTCTAGAGGTTTGATCTTTGTTGATCTTTATGCCGAGATAGGTGACTGTTGTGGGAGTTTTGGGTGGAATTCTAAGCAATAGTAACTGAGTTCCCATCTTTACTAAATGACGAGACGGTGGTATAACGTTCCAGCACTTTTATTGAGAAACAGAGCAGAGATTCACATAGTTGGAAAGTAATCGCACCCCACGGTCCCGCTGCAGTCTCTGTCTGCCCTGTCTCTGTCTGCCTCGCTTTCGGGCTTCCCCTAATACTGCACCGTGGCCTTCCCATGAGACAAAACAAAGACAGTTTATCGTAAACAATCAGTATCCCTCAGCAGCTGCAGCATTTGGCCTTGCAATCAGAAAACAGTGGATCTTATACACAAACATCAGGTCTCCAGGCCTCCTCTGTCCGAGTGGTGTGAGGCCATAGTGACTTCAGAATAATAATTCTTATAACATTCCTCTCTTTTTTTTTTTTTTTGATGATGGCGTCGTCAGCATCAAGACAAAACAAGATGACCCATCATATGAAAATGTGAACAAAGCACAGAGGAACCATTTCTGTAAACTCGTAAAGTGGGACCCAAAGGGTTCCCGTGTTGGAACCGGGTAGTGCTGGAACTTTTAGTACAGATCAACATGAATGCTTCAAAGAGGTTTAACACACAAGATCAAAGATTTAGCTTTTGTCTACAATTTAGGATTCATCTAATTAGGTAAGGCCTGTTTTAGGTACCTATGCGCACATTATTTTAAAATTACATTAGACTATGGTAAGCTAAACCCTGTTCAGTAACCAAGGTCGAATCCGTCTACTCTGACCCACCCTGAATACCCTCCTACTCCTTTCTCCACTCACCCCTACGATGGACAATAATCCACCACTCCAAACTTACAACACCAGGAGCAAAGGCAGGAGAGGTTCAGTGCGGGCAGGGGAAACGCAAGAAAAAGCTACCCCTAGGGGGCAGTAAAAACTGGCAACGTTAAAAAAAAAAAAAAAAAAAAAGAGAGGAATGTTATAAGAATTATTATTCTGAAGTCACTATGGCCTCACACCACTCGGACAGAGGAGGCCTGGAGACCTGATGTCTGTGTATGAGATCCACTGTTTTCTGATTGCAAGGCCAAATGCTGCAGCTGCTGAGGGATACTGATTGTTTACGATAGACTGTCTTTGTTTTGTCTCATGGGAAGGCCACGGTGCAGTATTAGGGGAAGCCCGAAAAGTGACACAGACAGAGACAGGGCAGACAGAGACTGCAGCGGGACCGTGGGGTGCGATTACTTTCCAACTATGTGAATCTCTGCTCTGTTTCTCAATAAAAGTGCTGGAACGTTATACCACCGTCTCGTCATTTAGTAAAGATGGGAACTCAGTTACTATTGTTCAATATTCCACCCAAAACTCCCATAACAGTGACAGAGTCTTTTACAGGAATATTATAGATGGAGGATGTGTTACAATTTTTAAGGGCTAAAAGTTCACATTTACTAATGTTAAGGTAGAGTCCAGACGCTCTAGAAAATTTCTCAACTGTATTAATTGCTAAAGAAACCTGAGAAGCATCTTTTAAGAATAAAGTGGTATCGTCAGCTAATTGACTAATTATAATCTCTTTTTCAGCAATAGTGATACCTTTCAAGTGGTTGAGTTTAATGAAATCTGTAAGTAATTGAGAGCAGATCAAAAAGAGGTATGGGGACACCGGGCAACCTTGCCTGACTCCTCGCTTAATAAGATCAAATCTGGGAGAAGTACCAGTATGAAGCTTGATTGCTGCACAAAAGTCAGGGCCAAAACCAAATTTCTCTCATGTTTTCCCCCGGTGGAGGAACGGGGCCAGTTGATCTGCAAAGGTGATTAAAACTCTGAAGTTAGGCCATCAACTCCTGGAGATTTATTGAGTTTTAGGTGCTTGATGGCAGACAGGACTTCAGCAGGAGAAAGGGGACTAACATATATATCTCTTTGGTCATCATTAATTGATTTAGTTTCAGTAAGATATGTAAAGAAAGTTTCAGATTCAGATTTATTGTATTGTGATTCATACAACTCACTGTAAAAAGTGGGGCAATACTTTGCTATTGTTTTGGGATCATCAGTGATAAAGTTGTAAAGTTGTTAAGTTTTTGAACTGAGTTGAATTGACCACGGGTTTTTTCTAATTGAAAGAAATATGCAGTGTTTTGTTCCCCTTTCTCCAGCCATTTTCCCCTCGATCTCCTTCTGTATATTTCATTTAATTTGTTCTGTTGAATGGTTAAATCCTTTAAATCATTTTCAGATAAATTTTGAGGTAAGATTTGAGTAATTGCGGTTATTCTGAATATTACATTTGTTTCTTCATCTTTCCTGGATTTATATGGAGGACCAAGTCTTCCATAATTAAAAATAAATACAGAAATAAATAAATGCTCAATAAATAAATATGCATACAATTATGTGCCACCAAAAATATAATAAACAAATGTAGGTAGAAAATAAATTATACAGTGAGACAAAATGTATATATCTCCTTTAATTAGTCACTTTATTTATTAATTACTTTTTTTTTTAGTATTTATTTATGTGCATGTTATAATATTTTTGTCTGTTTTATTCTTTCTTTGTATTTTTTTGCCCTATTTATTGCTCCGATGCTATTTATTTCTGCCTGTCCTTTTTACATTTCTGTTTGTCTTTTTTACATTTCTGTCTGTCCTTTTTACATTTCTGTTTCTCGTTTTTACATTTCTGTCTGTCCTTTCTACATTTCTGTTTGCCGTTTTTACATTTCTGTCTGTCCTTTTTACATTTCTGTTTCTCGTTTTTACATTTCTGTCTGTCCTTTTTACATTTCTGTTTCTCGTTTTTACATTTCTGTCTCTCGTTTTTACATTTCTGCCTGTCCTTTTTACATTTCTGCAGACCCGGCTGCAGAAACAAATCACAGGGGGGGCATTCCATTTTTTTAGGGGGGCACACTTTTAAAAGTTTTTTATTACTTATTTATTACTTTATATATATATATATATATATATATATATATATATATATATATATATATATAGCAATAGTGTAGTCAGTTTTGTCAAATTAGGCAGGCTTCACAGCAATTAGGCATTTGAACACAAAAGCCTAATTTTTGTTCCAATTAGCTGGAACAAAAATAGTTAATGGGCAGGTTGTAAAAAAATTGGGAAGCTTTTCACAGCATTTGTTGGGCTTTTAGAAAGAATTACTAACAAAATATATCAAAATAGTTGTCAACGTCGGACAGGAAACCAAAACATTTTAATAAAATGCCATCTCCTACAACTCATACTGGTCAATTTATTTTTTTAAATAAGTCGAATCTGTCGATCTGACATAATCATTGAATAGTAGTAATAATGAATAATATTGATTGGTATGATAAAACAAGAAAAGAATAATGGTTAATCAAGTGTTTGGTCAGTGTAAACGCCCAAGGGGGGTTGAGGGTTGAGTTCTACTTATCTACTTAAAAATATTTCATGACTGCATGTAAGAGATATGTTTAATTGACCTATACTGAGAGAAATTAAGTTTATATTAAGGTAGATTTACAACTCATGTTGGGAAGCTATTTATAAATAATTTTTTTCCGGTTGATATATCATGATTGTTAAAGAGATCGGGTGTGTTATTTGGTTGTCTGATTGCATATTTTGTTCGGAGGCCGTATGCACAGTTTTTTTCTTTGCTTCAGTGCAGTTGTGTGCTAATGGCATATTCTTATGTTTAATAGTTCTTATGTGTTTAATAGTTCTGTGCTTTAAACGTGAGAGTTTGAGATTTGGGCTTTTTTTTTTTTCTTTTAAGTTGGGCAGGTTTTATGTTGGGTTACTGGAAACTATCAGTGAGATAGGGTAACCTGTAGCGCTGTGTCTTGACTCAAAGTCCAGCATAAGCGACACGCTTATTAGCAGGAGATCAGGCTGAACACTGACTGAAGTAAAAATTCACACTAAAAGAGGTTCTGTAATTACAGCAGGTATGGAGCAGAACAAAGCAGAGTTCCCTTCTGTCTGCAAGTAACCCAAGTTTCTCCAGTTTGGCAGTAGATCTGCTCCTGGTGCTGCTAGCTGTCGTAGCTAACCCTCCTAGCGTCAATGTTTACTCCACTTTAGACTTCAGTGCTGACATTTCAAACAGTAATTAATAACGCTGCTTCCAGCTCGCTCTTGTCTGCTTCGTTGTCACTTTTTGTAATTGTTTGGTAATCAGACCAAATTTCCATTCCGCTCTACCGACACCGACGGTGACCACAGCCGAACACCGCGTCGGCGACTGAAGGCTATAACTCAGTGTCCCGCCCCACTCCATCTGTGATTGGCTAGCATGTTGCCTTCAGTCGTTGATTTGATTGGTTAAATTGTATGATTGACACATCAAAGATAGTACTAATAGAACGATGGCCACTCCGAGGTATATATATAAAAACAAAAGACAGCTTCCAGTCCAGGGCGGGCACAGCTGGCTCACAGGGCGGGCACGCCCCCCCAATGCCCGCCCATGCCGCCGGGTCTGGGTAGTCATAGGCAGTAGTCTGAGTAGCGGCGGCGGAGGCATTCAATATGGCGGCCACACAAAGTAATACGTCATGACGCCCAAGCCCTATTGTCTGAAAGCACTCTGTTAGTTTTATTGCTTGTTCAAACAGGACTGTAAAAAATATTTAATCCTTAATTATACTGTGAATTTCGTTATACAAACAATCTTGTTCTAAACATTTATTTTATGAGAAAGTTAAAATTATCGATTGAGAAATTAGCGCCCTCTGGTGTACACATCATAAACTAGAGAAGACCTCGTGATTATAGTAGCCGCATTGTTTTATTTTTATTTTTTTTTACGAAAACAAACAGGGAATAGAACAAAGAACACACACAAACGAAGGCATACCTTATTAAAATACATTTATTAAGCACAAAATACATACATATGCAAATCAAATACATGATAAAAAAAACTTCAAAAAAAAAATCTAAATCAAATACGTTTCTGTACTCCTATATGTGTTTATAGCTGGGGGTTTATGTACTGAAATGGTTTATATATTTTTATTTTATATATTTATATTTTTATAAACCCCTGCCTCGAAAAAATACAAAAGAATGAAAAAGTAAGAAAAACAAAATATTTCCCACCGGAAGTTATTCTGTTCGCGCAAGCACAAATGAGCTGATGGTACGGATCGTGCTACCGGTACGGATCGGGTAGTGACAGCATAGATATATGGAACCAGATTAGTATGGGGCCAGAATAGTAGCTTTAACATTTGCAAATGTGTGTGGAGAGTTGTGTGTTTGTATCTCGATTTGTGCGTGTGCAGTGGGATTTGTAAATGTGTGAGAAAATTTGTGTGTCTGTACAACAATCTGCAAATGTGTAAAACTACTTGTGTGTAATCCGTTTTGCAAATGTGTAAAAAATCCACAAATCTGTATTCAGATCTGCAAATGTGTACAGAGATATTCAAATGTATAAAAAATCCACAAACCTGTATTCAGATCTGCAAATGTGTACAGAGATTTGCAAATGTGTAAAAAATCCACAAACCTGTATTCAGATCTGCAAATATGTACAGAGATTTGCAAATGTGTAAAAAATCCACAAATCTGTATTCAGATCTGCAAATGTGTACTGAGATTCGCAAATGTGTAGATCAATCTGTAAGCACACACAGAGACACTTGTGTCTGAAGTGTTTTTGCTTCAAGACCCAGAAACACAGACAAATCATTGGTTACAAGTCAAGCGGTTTTTCGGTTGGCTCTCTTTACACACGTGATTTTTGCTACTGTTCTGCCGCGTGAGATGCACAAATGCGTGGAAGGATTTGTATGCGTATCTTTTCGATTTGTGTCCCCTTGCGCAGACTCACAGGCTCAAAGGCTCACATACTGCCCTGAGCGCAGGCTCACAGGCACACAGGCTGCCTCTTCCGGCTGTGGGAGGTCACGTGACTTTCAAGGATTTTACCAAAGCGTTTTGCTTCCAGACGGCTGATAAGGCAACTTGTTATAACTATATAACTTTCTCCCTTTAACGGCAAAGGTTTCTTGTTTTAATGAGAGACTTATCTTGCTAAAACCAGATAATTGTCTTCTCATAACAACGCAACATCCCACAGCCGGAAGAGGCAGCCTGTGTGCCAGTGAGCCTGCGCTCAGGGCAGTATGTGAGCCTTTGAGCCTGTGAGTCTGCGCCAGGGGACACAAATCGAAAAGATACGCATACAAATCCTTCCACGCATTTGTGCATCTCACGCGGCAGAACAGTAGCAAAAATCACGTGTGTAAAGAGAGCCAACCGAAAAACCGCTTGACTTGTAACCAATGATTTGTCTGTGTTTCTGGGTCTTGAAGCAAAAACACTTCAGACACAAGTGTCTCTGTGTGTGCTTACAGATTGATCTACACATTTGCGAATCTCTGTACACATTTGCAGATCTGAATACAGATTTGTGGATTTTTTACACATTTGCAAAACGGATTACACACAAGTAGTTTTACACATTTGCAGATTGTTGTACAGACACACAAATCTTCTCACACATTTACAAATCCCACTGCACACGCACAAATCGAGATACAGACACACAACTCTCCACACACATTTGCAAATGTTAAAGCTACTATTCTGGCCCCATACCATAGACATATATAAAGAGTAGACCCCACATCGACCGCTGAGATTTAGGAGCGCCATCTTGGGGCGGTCGAGAACTCAGCTCAGTTTAATGTGTTAACCAGGTGCAGAATCAGTTTAAGTCAACTATTCTCGCTGATTATTTAACAAATTTTCACGTTGATTTTTTCCTGAAAACTTTAAAGCTATAGCTATTATAATAAATGGTTCAGTGCATTTAAATGTTCTTAGTGTGGTTACATTTTGTGTTATTACTATATACAAAAACACAATTACTGTATAAACATATACATATATATATATACACGCCCGCCGACAGGGGGGGACAAACGGGTCAGTTGTCCCGGGCCCAGGGCAGAGGAGGGGGCCCAGAACGGACCCTCTGATCATTAAAATGGTCAGTGTCAGTCAGCGCGCCGCTAACTGTTGCAGCAGTCTGTGAGTCGCGGCTCTCTGCTGCTCCCCCTCCCCTCTCGTACATGGCTCAGTGGCGCCAGCCAATCAGCACGCAGGCTCACTCTGGCCCGCCCACTCAGCTTCTCTTCACTCAACACACACACACAACCACGCGGCTCCTGACCCTCACCAATCTACCCAAATTTCGTTTGGGAGATGTGCACAGACTGGTACAAAAGCTTTCGGCCACACCAGCCTCCAAACTCGACAAAGATTACAAGTTCTTTGTGGAACATTTTCGATTATGAAGGTAAGAGCTTTGTCTTCTTAACTCTGTTGTTAGCATAGATGCTAGGATAATGATAGGTATGCTACCAACAGGACATATGTCATTTATTAGTTTTCCATTTCTCCATTATATTGCTACGCTAGCTTTATTGCTATATCAGCTATTCTGTTTCACAGCTTTTAGCCAATGAGTCACACCAGGGATATACTTGATGTATAATGTTGAGCCTTTTCATACTTTGTTTTGGAACAGTGTCAATGCTGTTGGCCACTTGGTCACAGGTAGAGCTCGCTGTCACAGCTCTATGAATAAAGATGAGGAGCCTCATTCACTTCAACTTTTTCTTTTTGTGTAGTATTTTACTGCAGTTGCAGACTTTGCAGTATCCCACAAAATTCCTCTGTGGGTTCAGTGTGTTTCTCAGTCTCGTCAGTAGATTTGGAGCCTCAATTAATAAAATAATTCTGCCCATTACTGTTAAAACTGTGATAGTTTAGGACATCATAGACTGAGAAAGATGCTGTCAATAATGTTGCATGAACACTGCATGCACACTAATAATCAGTTCATTATAGTATTCATGGATTATGCTGCTGTCGGGGCAAACCCCTTGTGTCCTATACTGTTATTTTTCAGGAACTAACCAAAAAAACATGGATTTTAAAAAACTTCAGAGATCACACTTCATATAGTTATTTATTACATAGATACTTCATAGCAGCTCTGTCCATTTTACCTGTCCTGTTTATCCTGCTGCCTTGCTCCGGTTCCCCTTTGCCTTACAGAAGAGCCTGCTGCTGAGCTCTGGTGGGTTCTCCCCTGAACTGTCAATTCTCTGCCGAGCTGTGGACCCTGCTGCCTGTTCCTGGTTCCAAGAAGTCTCTCTCCGGGTCGTCAGCTCCTGCCAACACCATCACCCTATTCCCATGCAGTTCTACCTCGCTGGTTACATCACCCTCCATCCCATCAAACCTTCAATAAAGACTTTCATTTTAAGTCCCGTGTGTGTGGTTCTGGGTTCATCCATAGACAAATCGTGACAATTAGACTTAGACAACTTTATTTGTCATTTTGTATGCACAGAGTGCGTACAGAACGAAATTTCGTTTGCATACAGCTTGAGAATTACAGTAAATTACAGGATAAAGTGCAGCAGTGATTTAACAGTAAACAATTGAAATGTAAACAATGCAGGAGAAAGAGACAGTGTGCGATCACAGTGTACAGGTAAGTATTTTTAAAAACCATTTGTATGTGCAGAAATTAATTTCTCCGATTAATTTCCTTTCATTAACAAATTGATTTTGACAGCTCTAATAAAAATGTACGTGGTGACCCACTGAAATTATCTTGGAAAAAGCTAAATAAACTTATAACTCAATTATCTTTAAGAAAGAAAGATGGAGTTTAATTTGTTAAAGACCACTTGCAGAAACGTAGGTCTCCTCGGAAGAGAAGTGCTGACTGCAGACGTAAGTGCTGCCGTGAAGGATTTTAAAATTTGGCCCCTCGTGTCTTCTTATTGCCGTCACCCAACGGGCTCGAGTCTCAGCATCAGCCGGACAGTCGTGAAAACTGAGATATGGAAAGTTTTTTTTGTTGTTTGAGCACTGTGGGACACTGCAGTAGCAGTTTCTCTGTGATTGTGCCATGCTTGGTGGATATGATGCTGCTGAGAGATGGACACAAGGAGGACAAGGAAAGAAAAAATAGATTAATTATAATACTTTTTAAAACCTTTATTTAACCAGATAAACTCCCATTGAGATTAAGATCTCTTTTTCAAAGGTTGATCTGACTAAGAGGTCAGCAGCACATGTCATTACTAATACAGAATAATAAAACAATTTCAGGCTTCTACTTAAAATATACAGTATTTTGCACAAAAACTAAGAAAAAATGCATTAATATAAGTGCAAATAATATTATGAAGAAAATTCATAATAATACACAGAAAATACAGAAACAGAAATACTGTCCAATAGACCCACGGTAATTTTTTTTTAGGAATGAACAAAAAGATTCAAATGGAATAAGATCTTTTTAATTCAGTGACTGCAATTATATATAACACGTCACCATAATAAAGGAAGGGGAACAATGTAGCAGATAAATGTCTCTTTTTTCACTCAGTGAACAAGATTTATTTCTATAAAAACACAGAGACACTAATAATTCTACATTCTACATAATCTACATCAGATTAATGATAGGTAAAGTAAGCTAACAAGCTGCTGCATGTTAGCTTTGATCTTCATGTTACTGTCCCAATCAAAGCATCTATATAACAGCAATGATCGCTACAATTACTAAAGGGAAAAAAAAGATAATCAATAAGACACGTTTAACATTGTGCTTTCAGTCTTACCTAATGAAATCGCGCTGATTTCTGATAGGTAAAAGTTTGGTAAGGTAAGCTAACAAGCTGCTGCATGTTAGCTTTGATCTACATGTTACTGTCCCGATCAAAGCATCTATATAACAGCAATGATCACTACTGATACTAAGGAGAATAAAGACAGTCAATACGACACGCTTAATTTTGTGGTCTAAGTCTTACCTTATGAAATTGCGCTGATTATCAGTGAAACACGTCTTCACCTCCCGAATTTTCTACATAAAAGCATGTAGCCGGATGTAAAGATACCCTGCTCCGCTTCAAAACGGGAGTTGAGTGACGTCATGTGAAACGAGCCACCTGTGTTCACATCTATTTATTCTCACCTCATTCTGTTCTCGTTGCCGGTCCATAGTGTTCTTCTCCAGCTCAGTTTTTTGTTTTAGTCAGCCAGAAGACTTCACTTCAGCTTTATTCCAGCTAGCCTCAACCCAAGACACGTTTCCGTCCTGTTCTCAACTCCTGTGTTCCGCCCTGGTCTCAAGTCCTCGGCTCCAGCGTTTCGTCCTGGTCTCAAGTGCTCCGCCCTGGTCTCAAGTCTTCAGCTCCGGTGTTCCTTCCTGGTCAGTCTCCCCGCACTCCTCCTGTCGGCCAGCTTCTGCACCCTTCATCTCCGTCCAAGGACCGCGGAACCGGTAGGGCCGGTAGGGCCGTGGCCCTACCTACTTTTGATGATCAAACATGTAAAATAATATATATAAATAAAATTAAATTATTCAATAGCTATTTTTTCAAATGCACAATAGTCTATGGCAGCAGCATCATTCTCCAATGAGAAAGCGATAAATCATCCCATCTAAAAATGTATAGGGTAGTTCACTGCTATTGTTTTCATCCGGGTTTTTCGCGCATGCGCGACTGGTAGGCAAAAGGCGAACACAATGGCGGACGCAAACAGAGAAACTGCTCCAGACAGCCGCAGAAGCGGCTGCTGCTGCTGTAGCAGCCGCTTCTGCGGCCCGTGTAGCGATCGCCACCTCCCCTCCGCTGCTATTTAAGTAGAACAATGACTAGAGCAGAATTAAGTTGTATTTACCGGAGATGAAGAGTAGACTGCAAATTCTGTCGTAGTATGATGGCTCCCCCAGTCCATTGGGAGTGTCTGCCTGCGCTCTTTTCATTGAAAATATCCATTTCTTTCTTCGTCCTTGCAATTCTGTTCCCCCATGGAAATCTGTTTCCCCTGTGTCGGGAGCACGCATTGCAGCGAGGGAGGCTGGGCTGAACACTGTCACGTCCCTTCTGATAGATTTCTCGGTTAAAACCAAAAATTAAAAAAACTCAAGTCAAGGTTTTAAAATTTACTTTAATCGGTAGCTGTTTCCAAAATTATAAAATACACACCACAAATTAATAAAACAAGGTCTTTAAACATTTTCTTAACAGTAAAAAATCACGTGATGCACATTTGCATTATGGATTGAAGGACTAGCAAGTCCGCTGGGTTAACTCGCCACTTCTTCTAAAAAACAGCGTAGGAAGAGCCTGCTTTATTACTTTGTGGTGTGTATTTTATAAATTTGGAAACAGCTACCCATTAAAGTAAATTTTACAACCTTGACTTGAGTTTTTTTTTTTAACGAGAAATCTATCAGAAGTGAAGTGAAAGACCTAAAAATAGCATAAGAAGACCCTGTTTTATTAATTTGTGGTGTGCGCACAACACCGGACCTGGACGTAGCGCTGACGTCACGCGTGAACTACCCTATTGGCTGATTGTGTCATGTGATGTAAACAAAATGACCGCTACTTCGTTTGCTTCGTTAGCTTAGCTAGCTTTAAGGCTGTGTCCACTGCAAGTGCTGAGAGGTGTTTCTCGTCCCTCCGTCGTATTAAGACCTATCTGAGATCAACAATGACCCAGAAAAGACTAAATAGCTTGATGTGCGCCCACACACACAGGGATCTTTTGACCATAGTGGATGCTTTGAGGATAGCCAGGGACTTCATCCAGCATAATGACAGAGGTGGACACTTTTTCGGGAATATTTAGAGCGGGGGTGAGTTTGACTTTTCTTTTTAAAGTATTTTTATTCTGTAAATATTGTGTTAGCTGTAATATAATGATTGTAAGTGGAAATAAATACGGGGCGTGTGTGCTGGAACGTCAGAAAAAAAAAAGTTAAATAAATGGGTAGTTCACTTTCATCCGGGTTTTTCGCGCATGCGCGCCGGACTGATGGGCCCGACCAATTTGAAACGCGTTCCGCGGTCCATGTCTCCGTCAGTAAAAAGACTCTGGTTCCTCTCGTCATCAATCATCCATCCTGTTCAATAAACTCACTTTAAGAACCAGCTCTGTGTGTGCGTGCTGTGTCTTGGTTCATCCTAAGACAAATCATGACACACACCTTGTCACAATAATCTGTGGCAGATGTCACCCTGTTTCCAGTTTTTAAGTAGGGCTTAGCCCTTTTAGTTAATTTCTATCATTACGTTAGATTAATGATTGTTATTTCACACATTTGATGTTTGATACAATTTCAAAGAGCAAATTAGTGACCTGTCCAGGGTGTACCCTGTCTCTCACCCAACAGACAATAGATGGATGGAAATTACAATATGTTGGTATTCTTCAAGTCAAAGCATGTTATGGCAAATCTCTGCTGTCAAACCAATGTGATAAATGAACTATTATATTTTAAATATATAAAACACAAACAAGCAAGCTTTTTGCATGTTGGCTAATACAGTCACAAAAGAATTTTGCAACATTAAGATGTGAGCTACATAGCTACCTGTAGATAAACTGGACCAAAAGGACCCGTACAGTCCTGACGGAGGACGGGTACCAACATGAATAAGTCTCAGACACAGAAACCAGGTGAAAATTACATTTTTAATAAATTTTTTTTAATAAACCAACATATTCAATTTAGCAGCATAACCAGATGGTCTTGAGGTATTTCTAAATCCAAACTTTAGGTTTCATCCCAGTCTCCTGCTCCATGATCATCCATACAGCACATCAACACGTCCTTACGGTACAAACACCACCCAGTCCATTCATACCGGAGCGGACGCTGAGCAGACGACATGCAAACACACCCACGCAAACAGAGTCCTGTTGGCTCAGTCACAGACGGAGTGGAGCTGGCTCCCTCATAGTGGCTTGTAAGGCAAGCACACTTAATGGTGCAGTTTTGGCTGTAAGACAAAAGAAAACGGTTCAGTTAGCAGTGGGTTGGTGGGAAACAACTTCATAATAAGGCACAAGCTAGAACAGAGGACTGTGCTGCTGTTCTACATTCAGCAGAAACATTTTCTGTGAAAGCACTGGATTTAAAAAGCACTTTACTTCCTGCATAACACCCTAACAGAGGTTTAGCTCAGACAAAGCTTGGTATTATGTTGAACAACCTGTTAGACCTACGGTTAATCTCTATATATTTTGCAGCAAAACATTCATCTGTTTTTAGCAGATTTGTAATTGAATAGGTTGCCAATCGTACTACTTTTGTATGGTGATAGCAAAAATCATAGCAGCACCTGAAAGTCAGTAACTCTTATGCACATTCATTTATTGATTCAATTCAATTCAATTTTATTTATATAGCGCCAATTCATGAAACATGTCATCTCGAGGCACTTTGCAAAGTCAAATTCAATCATATTATACAGATTGGTCAAAAACCTCCTATATAAGGGAACCAGTTGATTGCTTCAAAGTCCCGACAAGCAGCATTCACTCCTGGAGAAGCGTCGAGCTACAGGGAGAGTTGTCTGCATTGTCCATGGCTTTGCAGCAATCCCTCATACTGAGCAAGCATGGAGCGACAGCGGAAAGAAAAACTCCCCATTAACGGGAAGGAAAATCTCCAGCAGAACCGGGCTCAGTATGAATGGTCATCTGCCTCGACCGACTGGGGGCTAGAGAAGACAGAGCAGAGACACAACAAGAGAGACAAAAAAGCACAGAAGCACACATTGATCCAGTAATCTGTTCTACATTAGATGGTAATAGCGGGTGATCTGTCTTCCCAGACCAGGTGTACCTACTATGAAGAAAAAAAGAGAGCAAAAAGTAAAAAGTTGAAATGACAATAGTCATTTCAATGCAATGCAAAACTAGAGAACAGTAGACTGGAGTGAGAAAAATAGGCCCTGATGTCCCCCAGTAGCCTAAGCCTATAGCAGCATAACTATAGAGGTAGCTCAGGGTAACATGAGCCACTCTAACTA
Source organism: Fundulus heteroclitus (assembly GCF_011125445.2). Taxonomy (NCBI): domain Eukaryota; kingdom Metazoa; phylum Chordata; class Actinopteri; order Cyprinodontiformes; family Fundulidae; genus Fundulus; species Fundulus heteroclitus. The sequence goes on from NC_046380.1 coordinate 43,850,249, forward strand.
TAAGCTTTCTCAAAAAGGAAAGTTTTAAGATTAGTCTTAAAAGTAGACGGGGTGTCTGCCTCACGGACCAAAACTGGGAGTTGGTTCCACAGGAGAGGAGCCTGATAGCTAAAGGATCTGCCTCCCATTCTACTTTTAGAGACTCTAGGAACCACCAGCAGACCTGCAGCCTGAGAGTGAAGTGTTGTGTTAGGAACATACGGGGTAATCAGAGCTCTGATATATGATGGAGCTTGATTATTAAGGGCTTTATACGTTAGAAGAAGAATTTTAAATTCTATTCTTGATTTAACAGGAAGCCAATGAAGGGAAGCTAAAATTGGAGAAATATGATTCCTCTTGTTGATTTTCTTCAGAACTCAGATGTATCCAACCACAACACATCTTAGTTTGTAATGAGGGGATTTATATTCCCTTATGAAGTTGCTTTTTGTATTGTGGTGAAGATTTGTATTTAGAAGTAAAAGTTTTAGTATTTTTGATTTTATTTCTAGTAGTTTATTATTTCAACAAACCTAACTGTAATGTGTAGTTTTCTTGTAGGTAATTAACTTTAGTAACCCCTGTTGTGTCTCAATGGTCTGATCAGCTAGTCTATACCCTGGTGTCCTTTCTTTGTTAGGTCAGTCATGATAATGTAGTTAAACTATAAACTAGACTTTTCAAAATTGTTAAATGTGAGATCATGTTACTGCAATAAAAGATTTTGCAAACATACAATTCTAGATTACTTATTGCGTGCCAATACATGTGGACGGGATTGCAAGTAAATTTGCTTCAACATGCTGTTTGGTTGAGTTCACATGTCAAAACAAAGAAAAAAGGCCAAGAGCAACTGCACCATCCCAAACAGCGCATGGATGCAGATCATTTGAATAAATGGAAATAACTGGTTGCCATGTTGACTACTATCTCTGTTTTAAATGTACGGTTCTCTCTGTAGCAGGTCACAGAGACAATAATTGTAATTCATAAACAGTAACTCCCTGATTTTTTTAACAGACAAATTATAAAAGTTATCAAACACACCAGCAACAGCCCATAAATCTGGAGTCATTTCAAACTTTGTGTTGTCGGTTGACACAAGGTTTTAAAGAAAGTATTGTACTACAAAGCAAGCTTAATTCTTTTAATGATGAAATATATTTTGAAACAAAGCATTTTAAACCTTTTGGGCTTAATAAATGAAAAGCACTTCTAAATGAGTCTTCCGTCTTCAAACATCCCACAGAAACACACTGCCTTGTTCTTTCAGGTTTTACATTACGGTCCTGAGAAACAGAAGAAACTGGATCATCTCTTGCTGATTGACAGTATCTCATCTGAACTACGTACTTCAGGAATCAGGTGTTGTAATGAAATAGCCTCCCAACAATCCGGCCTACCTCAATGGAGTGCAGGCACAGAAAAATGTGGGGGGAAGAGCGTCTATATTGGCGTAGCTATTATTACCAGGTGGAGTGGAGGCAATTCTGAGGGAGCGCTGACAGGCAAGTAAATTTAATATAACAGTGAAGTTTATTTTTAGCGTTATGTTAGAAACAGGGAAGTGTAGTTCAGCAACTACTCTGTCCTCCTGGCAGAAACGGGTCATTTTGTTCGCCTCTCTCTCCCCCTGAGAGAAGGTCTGTATGTACAGTAACCGGAGGGATATAGGCAGGCCAATTCATTTGTTTGTAGCGCAGCAGTAAAACCTCTGTATGACTGTTTATATTATTTTAGACCCTAAATAAGCGACTGCATGTTCAGAAACGAGCCCAAAAAACTGTGACTCACGGAATTTACTAGCGACTTTAGAAAAAAACAAAGCAGACTTGACAACTTTGCCAAAAACTATTTCAGACAATGACCGTAGCTATTAGCAGTAGCTGTGGTAACAAATACATGGAGAACATATTGACATTGTCACCTTACACTCCGGGGCTTCTGTAGTAGCTATTACAGCAAAGTCGTCAAACCATCAGTTTGACAAGCAGCTTAGATCTAGAAAATGCTTTAGTTTCACCTGTTTTAAGTCCGTGTCAGGTATTCACCCCCACTGGCTTTTTACCTACTTTTCTACATTCCAAGCTGTAATTGAAATGTTTTTTTTTATTTTATTTTGTTTAACATTCTAAGTTGTTGAGTGAAATGAGAAAAGTACACATAAAAAAAAAAAAAAATCGAAACTACAATCCAAGCGTCACATAATCTGTCAGGATAAATATCTTTTCTGAAACGCCCCAAACTAAAATGGAACTTTTCAGTCACCAAGGATGTCTTGTGCAAACTCAACACATCCCATCACCACAAGAATATCATTCTACAGTGAAACATGGTGGTGGCAGCATCATGCTGTGGGGATGTCGTTCAATAGCAGGGACCGAGGTTCACCTTTACCTTCCAGCAGGACAATGACCCAAAGTATCCACAAAAGCAACTTAGTCATGTGTTGGAGGGCCTAGTCAATGTACAGCAATACAATTGAAAGTCTGTGGTTAAGGAATAGACATATATTTGGAGTGGCTTAGGTTATCCTGAGCTATTTCTGTAGTTATGCTGCTATAGGCTGCTGAAACACATAATGACTACTTGTCCTCACTCTGTTACATTCTTATATTCTCCTCCTCGTTGCCACCAATTCCACCCTATCCAAAATCAATAGTTTCACAATACCCATAGACAACTCCTTGGTCTCCCCCTTCTCTCAGGTCAAGAGTCTGGGTGTCATCCTTGGATCCTCCCTATCCTTTCAGCCACACATAAATAACATTAGCCGGTCTGCATACTTCCACCTTCGCAACATTAACCGCCTCCGTTCCTCCCTTATCGCTCACACGGCCTCTATCGTTACCCACAGCCTCATCACCTCCCGTCTTGATTATTGTAACTCCCTTTTTTTCGGCCTCCCTCATAAATCTCTCCATAAACTCAAACTTCTTCAGAACTCAGCAGTTCGTGTCATCACCAAAACCCCCTCTTTTCATCATATTTCTCCTGTCCTTCAGCAGCTCCATTGGCTCCCAGTTCAATTCAGAATACAATTTAAAATCCTTCTATATACTTTCAAAGCCATCCATAACCTTGCTGCTCCATATCTATCAGACCTCCTTCATATCGCCTCCTCCTCCCGCTCCCCCAGATCCTCCTCTCCATCCTCCTTACTACAGTCATGGCCAAAAGTATTGAGAATGATTCAAATGTTAATATTTACAAAGCCTACTGCTTCAGTTTTTATAACGGCAATTTGCATATACTCCAGAATGTTAAACACTCCACCAAATCAGCTCAATAAAATTTCAACAGAATTTTAAGTTTGTTGATCCCATCCTGTAATACAATGCGGGAAATAACTACGATAATATATAATTGTACTGATCCTGTCCTCCACTGCTTCGGCAGCACGAGGTACGGACATTCCTTGAGCCAGCGGCTCAAATTGATAAGGCTCTGGCCCGCTGGGCTCCACAAAGGCTTCCTCAACCCCCAGTGATGAGGGGGGTGATAAATCCTCCACCTGAAAAGACCAAACCGTGGAGTAACTACCAGCGTCACTCTGGTAGTTACTCCACCCCCGCGCAAAGTGGGTGTGGTGGAGTAGAGCAAAACAAACCGAGGCGGTAGAAATGGAGCAATTGATATTTCTCGCAGTATAGTATACTCATTGTGTATGTATAAATTTAGGGTTAGGACCCAGGAGATTTACCTGACTCCGCCAGATGGATTTGCTCCGCATATCCATCTGGAAACCTTCCGTTGAAGTAATTTTGGGAAGGGGCGAAAATACTGGTTAGCTGATTGGCCTATGTTGGTGATAGACGGGCCAAATAAACCAATCAGATTCGTCGTCGCTCTGTTACGAGCGACGACGAAAACACAACCACAAGCCAAGCTACTCTTGCTGCTGCAGGTAAAGGCTCGTTAGCTCAGCAAATAAATACTCTGTAATTCCGATAAAACTTGCTCGATAGCCACGCTAACGCTAGTTTCATCGGCTGAAGCCGCCATGTTCTATAGACTGAACTGTCGTGCTTCCGGTTGCGTCACACCTCAACCCGCCTCAAAGCCAACGCTGATTGGACGTTCGTTTGGTGAACGGCTCCAAATTTTCTTTAACGGAGAGTATCCAGACTGATCTGCGAGTGAAACCTTGAAAGCTCGCGAGATCAGGATGGTCTCACGAGGCTACCAGGAGATTGTTGTGGAGTGTAAACCACTGATGCTAGTAACACACCATCAACGCTGATGACGAGGAGATTTTTAATGACATTCTAAAGCGTGCAACTGATGCAGATACGTAGGAGACTACGCAGGCAGAGCGAATGTTTACCATGTGGAGGTTTAGCATAGTGCAGCTAAAGTAACCACAGCAGAGACGTACTAAATCATGAACAGAATAGTTACTGGATTAAGAGTTCAGAGCACATTCTTGCCGTTTCTGATGGCTGATCCTTGCAGTTCATGTTTCCAAGCCAGGCTTGCCAAAGCTCAACATTCAACTCCTTTGTTTGTGGTCTTTCATATTTTCAATCAATTTTATTTCTAATGTGCTTTACAACAATCACAAATTGACCAAAGTGCTGTACAGAACAAAGAGAGCTCCAGATTTTGGGCCCTGCTACTGCAAAGGCATGATCACAAAGGCAAGATTTTCTGGATGTAGTAAAAACTGTGCTTTGCCAAAGCATCTGCACAGTTGGAACATCTTTTCACTCAACATGAAATAATCACTACAAGATTTGTAAATAAAAATAAAATAAATACTCCCCCATAAAATCAATGACATTTAATTTACAATATGTATGACCCCCAAGTGAAGAGGTTTTGGACATTGTACACTGTATTCTTACTTATAATCACGTTGAGAGTTTGGAACATGTATTTCAGGTTTGTGACTTTTAAAATGAGAGCCAAAGTTGGCTGTAATCTAAAAATCTTGACAGACAATATCAGGGTTTTCGTCATTGTATTTCAGCGTAACGGGCCATTACACTTAACCTGACTCCGCCAGATGGATTTGCTCCGCATATCCATCTGGAAACCTTCCGTTGAAGTAATTTTGGGAAGGGGCGAAAATACTTGTTAGCTGACTGGCTTTTGTTGGTGATAGACGGGCCAAATAAACCAATCAGATCAACGAAGCATATGACGTACTAACAGAGCGACTATGAAAACACAACCACAAGCTCTTGCCGAAACCAGTCGGGAGAAGAGCAGTGTTTTGCTCTTCTTTCAGCGAAGAAATACTCAGTAATTCCGATAAAACTTGCTCGATAGCCATGCTAACGCTAGTTTCATCGGCTGAAGCCGCCTTGTTCTTTAGACTGAACTGTCGCGCTTCTCGTTGCGTCACACCTCAACCCGCCTCAAAGGCAACGCTGATTGGACGTTCGTTTGGTGAACTGCTCCAAATTTTCTTTAACGGAAAGTAGCCAGACTGATCTGCGAGTGAAACCTTGAAAGCTCGCGGGATCAGGATGGTCTCACGAGGCTACATTACACTGTCAATTGTCTAAATTACGCTGTAATTAGGCCATTACACTGACGGCTCTTTGGCTGACATCTGGGCTTCCTTTCCAATCTGACCAACTTGTCGCACTTCTTTCAACAGCAGCAGTGCAGAGATACTCCAGTCTCCTCCCTGCAGTTGCAAACTCAACCCGAGTAATGAGCAGCTGCTGGAAATTTTAAAGTCTGCCAACATGTTGTGAACGGCCAGCAGAAAATATGCAACCGTCTATATGGACGACAAACAAAAAAGCGTTGTTTGGGGAAACTTTCCCAGGCGGACAGACAAGAAAAACGAAACGCTGAACGGTGCTACGTTCAAAGCCAACAGTACGACACTGATGTGTCAGAGGAACATAAAAAGACTAGCAAAGCTCCTGTATATCATAGACATAATATAAGAGTAGACCCCGCATTGACTGTCGATGCGCATGAATTAGAGCCGCCATCTTGGAGCGGTTGACCTGCTGCCCAATCCTAATGATTCTAGCTGAACACACTAATGATGCCTCAGCACTGTGCGGCTCATTTTTGTTTAAATTGAGGGACTATGTCAGGGCTCGAGGGATAACTTTTCACAAGATGAAAAGATATTGTTTATATTTTTGATTAGAATGTGATTTTTCTAATATTAGAGATACAGGTCTACACGTCAAAGTCTTTGTGACTTAGTCTCTCCAAAACTCCACCTGCTCTGTGAAGGCATCAGAGCTTTGTTAGACATTAGTGAATAAACAGCATATTATATATATATATATATATATATATATATATATATATATATATATATATATATATATATATATATATATATATATATATATATATATATGGGCTGTCAAAATAACGCGTTAATTTCGATTAATTTAAAAAAGAGTCACAGGGGAGGCGCGAGAAGACAGCGCTGCCGCTCAACTCTGTGAAACAGTGTAGCGATATTCGTGCCTTCTGTTTGAGCGCGCAGGAACCAATCCAACTGCGCAGTGAAACAACCCTCAATGCTTAAAACCGGTCTGGCACGGTCTGAAAAACTCTTCTCAACCCACTGTCCTCGCGGTGAGCTCCATCTCTGCTTGCGCGCTACACCAGCTGTGCTCTCTCTCGGCTGTTAAAGCCAATCACAGGTAGTTTTTTTTCATCCAAACAGAGTATGGCTTGCAAATACTGCATTCAGATGAATTAAATCAAAATGCTGCAGCCTTTGGCAGAAATTACTAAACATCACCGAGGGATTGAAGAAAAACAAAAAGTGTAATATTTTAGCCTAAAATATTTAGGCTAAAGTATTTAAACAAAAATATTAGAGTTATTAAGTGAGGTGTGAAAAGGAGACAAAATGTTTTTGTCTCTTTTCTTTCCAGCTTCTGGGAGGTGATGGAAAAGTTTATTCTGATCATAATCATCATGAATGTCATCATTATTTAAAGAGCACTTTAACACGAAAGTGTTAAAGTGCCAAACATCAGAAATACATCAGATAAGAGATAACAACAAATAAAATGCCTATTTGTTAAAATAGCACTAGTTCTAAATTGTGTATAATTAGCCTAAAAAGTAGATTTGAATATGGAATATGTTGACGTCTGTTAAATTCAGGTTATCTTTTTTATTATTATTTCAGTTAATGTCTCCTGTTGACGTGAGTTCAGTTTGACATTGGCATCTGTTTAGTTCAGTTTGTCTGCTGTTGAAAACAATTGTTTATGAATTTGCTCTAATGACAGCTCAATTTTAAAACTAAGCCCTCTCTCTATGTTATGTTTTAGTAAAAGTAGCATGTAATATGGAAATATTTGGATGTATATTTTATGAATAGGCCTTTTTTATGATTTTTTTTTACTTTGTTAAAAGAATGCTGATTATTCATTGAATCATTTGAATTTAAATATTTAAAATACTTTCACAGCAAAAATTATATGCGATTAATTTAGATTAATTACAGAGTATGTAATTAGATAATTTTTTTTATCGATTGACAGCCCTTATATATATATATATATATATATATATATATATATATGGGCAAGTTAACGCGTTAATTTCGCGTTACTCATTAGACTATTAACGGCGATATTTTCTTTAACGCGCGTTAACGCATGTTGCTCACATGCTTTTATTTTGTGAAGGTCTGTTGCTGCGGTGTAGGGGTTTGAATCAGAACAGTAGGTGGCGATAATGCGGCAATAACCTCGCTGTCAGCCAAGCCTCGGATTCAGAGGAAGAAAGGTGCTGGCCGGAAAAAAACAAAGCAGACATGCGGAAGGCGGTGTTTCCCGCAGGAATAGCGTACCGCGCACGTGACGTCACCGTCTCAAGAGCAACGCCCCTTTTGCCGCTTAGGTAGGACATACAGGTAGAGAACGCCCGTAGCAACCAGCTATTACACGCGCAACAGAAACAGCGATATGACCGACTTTATAGCCGTTAAACTTTCCCAAGACGATGTCCCAGGCGCACGGATTACTGGCCGCACTGTCGAAGAACACACCAACCTTCAGCTCAAACGATGGCTTCAGTGTCGAGGGCTTAAAAAACCGGAAAACGGGCCGACTTGATCGAACGGTAAGCTTTGTTTTTTTTTTTCCTGCGCGGCGATCATGGCGTCCGTCCAGGGATCGGTATATGTTTAATGTTTGTCTTATTTGAAATGTTTTTGAGTAAGCTATCCTGGTAGCAGGGTATCATGTTAGCGCATGCTACCATGATAGCCTATATGCTATCATGGTAGCAAGCGCTTCATTATTAACATGTCGGCCACCAAAATACTCTTACCTGTTCACTACTTGATGTCGCTGGAATTGGGTCAGGATGTTCTTCGGTTGGGCCCTTTCCTCCAACAAAATGCTTGCTACATACGTACTTGAATTTGGTAACTTTTTCCGGGTTGAACTGTTGTGTAGGCTGACCGCACTGGTGTACCCAGCGCACACATTTCTCCTTGGCAGTCTTGAAGAAAACATCCTTCATATGCGGCCGATCAGCGTACCTCGAGTCGCTGTTGCCCGTTCCATAGCAACAATGTTTAAAAACCATGGTCTTAGATTTGGAAAAAGCAGTCGTTTACCGAGTAAAACCAAGGGTAACGCACGTCTCTTTTACAGCGAAACAGCGACGGACTATGCAAGCTTGCCCTACTGCGTACCACGTGATGTGACGTTACGTTTCTAAAAATAGCTCGGTCGTGGTACGCTATTTGCTTAGGCGAGGCGGTGAGTTGGCGAACGGAACAAGTTTTGTGCGGAGCGGGGGGTCTGCTTAGACGCCGTCGGTGAAGTCGCTTCGCGTTTCAAATGTGTTTTTGCCTGTTTTTCCCTGCCATTCACTATATGCACGCGAGAAAGCAACAAAAAAACACGTGTCAACGTCAAATAAACGCAAGCAACGCAAGCATATCGAGTTAGCAAGCATTTCAGTTTAAAGTTCTTCCAGCAACGAATATGACAGAAACAAGTTAGTTGTAACCACTGCCAAGTTAAACTTTGGTATTGAACATAAAATGGTAATGCTGCTCCCTGCTGTTACCTCAGAAATTGCCTGTTTTTGGTAGATTTTTCCCCATAAAGAGAATTCCCTGTCAGTGGCAATAAGCTTTAATTTATTATTATTGCTATTTTTTTGTTTTACATGTTTAAGTTGAGCTTTACACTAAATATGTGTTACTGATAAGTGCTACAAATGTTACAACACTTTTGTTCATATGGCAGCAGAACATTAAAACAAAAGTGCTCTTTACACTACTTTTGAATTCATTCTTGGAGTTTGTAAATACAATGCGATTAATCACGATTAATCGCGATTAATCAGGGCGATTAATCGCGATTAAATATTTTAATTGTTGCCCAGCCCTAATATATATATACACACACACACACATACATATACATATATATATATATATATATATATATATATATATATACATATATATATACATATATATATATACATATATATATATATATATATACATATATATATATATATATATATATACATATATATACACATATATATATATATATATATATATATATATATATATGAGTACATGTACAAATGTGTTTGTTTATATAGTAATATGAAACATACATACAGAATATTCTATTACTTTTAGCCACACTAAGATTATTTAAAGGCACTGAACAATTTGTTATAATAGCTATAGTTTTAAAGTTTTAAGCAAAAAAAAAAAAAAAAAAAAAAAAAGTGAAAATTAGTTCAATATTCATAGTTATAGTTGATTAGAATTGATTCTGCCTGGTCAACACATCACACTGAGCTGAGCTGTCGACCGCCCCAAGATGGCGCCCCCAAATCCCCTCAGCGCCCATAGGCGAAAGCGGTCGATGCAGGGTCTACTCTTATATTATGTCTATGCTGCACATGCATCAGTGACACTGTAAACCTGTCAGACAACATCAGCTAATGGTAATGCTAGCTGTTAGCTTGACGGAATGCCCAATGACGGGGTTCTGTTGGTCTGACCTCCCCCTTTGGGCGGAGGTCAGATGGCGTGGTAACAAATACATGTTCTCCATGTATTTGTTACCAAGCTCTGCTGTGTTGTTGAATAAATGCTGAAGCAATGAAACAACAAACCAGTTTATTTTTTATTTTTTTTCAATAAGCTCTATTTAATGTGTTTTAGTCTTAAATATCTGTTTCTGAAATCAGGTCATTCTGAAAAACTTTGTTTAAACCCACCTTCTGTGTGCCCAATTTCTTCTCCATCTCCCCATCCAGACTCCCACTCTTAGTGTCCTTCCAAGGGTAGAAATTGGAGCGTGGAGAAGAAGAGGTGGCAGAGCTAGAGGATGAAGGCAGGCGCTGCACTGAGAGTTTGGATGAGGGGGAGTGTTCCTCTATGCCACCCCCCTTTCGTCTCTTCAGTCCCTGATGTTCCAAAAAGGTTCTCCCGCTCCCTTGCCCATGAAGTCCTGAGTCCCCCACACTGGTACGATTGTGGGAATTAGTAGCAGAGGAAGGATCTAGAGGTGAGGAATGGTTCAGAGGAGGATGTGTCCGTTTGTAAGTCCAAAGTGCCTTAACAGCAGGGGAGTGGGACTCTGGGGCGGGAGGCTGTGGACGTGGTTTACTACTGGGGGACAGAGTGCCATTGGTCTGTCCATGAGGGAGAAAAGAAGTGGGGGCTTTGGAAGAGGAAGAAGATGATGATGAGGCAGCAGAAGATGGGGGGCCCCTGTCCTGCAGGATGATGCAGTTCCTGTCAGGGCCAGAATGTTCTCCTTCTTGGCACGGAGCTTTCCGTTTGCGGAAGGCAGCGGCAGCAGCAGCCTCCTCTCGCAGCTTCAGCATTTGCTTGCTAGGGCGCCCAACTGGATTCTTAGGTCTGCTTGCACCCACCCGACGTACCACGGCAGGTTTTTCCAGAGACATAGGATGAGAACCCACAAAACTGCTGCTGCCCCCAGAGTTCTCTGATTGCATGGCTGTTAGTCTCCCTGCTCCACGATTGGGTGAGCTTATATGACTTCCTGCACAAGCTTTAGAATGAAATGAGGAGGATGAGGTTGCTATGGAGACAGAAGAGGACTTGGCTGAAGAAGTTGGTGACAGGTCTGCAGCTTGAGGTATTTTCCTGGAAGAAGCAAAAAAAAAAAAAAACAAAAACAAAAAAGGACCAATTAATAAATCTGAGATGGATCTTTTGGAAAAAACAGGAGGGTGTTTGCTACGCGCGGTGGAGTCTGTTCTGTCAGGTCAACATATATATTGTCAGATGATCTGCTCCCTATCTTCCAAATCCTCCACATTGGGATTATGCTTTCAGCAGGAAGAGTGGACTGTGCCTCATTTGCAACCATCAAGGAGTGGAACTATTACTTTTGCTTTTGTTGAAAAGTGAAAGATAAGTGTTTTTACTTTTTCGTTCAGTTAGTGGGTTACAATAGAAAAGGACACATTGGTCGTTCTCACGTGGAATCACACGTGATTATTTAAACATACCGAAAATGTTTGCCTAATATGAGGATGATCATCTCTGTTTAAACTTGATTCATATAAACATTAACACTCAATATTCCATGTCCTCAAGAAGTAAACAACTCTGTGGTCGTTTCCAGATGTCCTGCAAAAATACTATTTGCTCTGATTGTCACACATTTCCAGAAATTCTGTCTGCTGCAACCAAAAATCCACCTTCCCGAGTCCATCACTGAAAACAACTGTCTGCTCTATTATAAAACACATTTTTGTTGCCTGATAGACCTGACAAATGAATCTTATGAAGCAAATTTTAAATGTGATCAAAAAACACTGGATAACGTTACAGCCAAAGTTATTCTTAACTGGTAGATCTAGATATCAAGAAGTAGGAAGGAAATAGAACAGGTATCTTTCAAAATCTAATTTTAAATAAAAAACTGTGACATGATGGTTAGATAGAGACTCATAAAAAGGTGTAGAAACAGAAACCTACAAAAAGAGAGATATGGAGAGAGACAGAAGCAGGCTGTATCAAATGACATTAATGGAAAGCTGAGCAGAAGAAAAAATCTCTGTGACCCCCAAAAGAAAAGTCAGCCAGCATCACAAAGTAGACATGTAGATTCTTCGAGAGAAAAAAAAAACATCTTGCACTGGTGCGCAAAAGATTTCTCTCTTAGGTGCACCAACATAAAAGTTAGGTGTGCCAAAATTACATAACTAGAGTCTCTAAAAGTAGAATGGGTGGCAGACTTTTTACCCATCAGGCTCCTCTCCTACGGAACCAACCTCCCAGTTTTGGTCCATGAGGCAGACACGCCGTCTACTTTTAAGACTAATCTTAAAACATTCCTTTTTGACAAAGTTTATAGTTAGAGTGGCCTAGGTTACCCTGAGCCATCTCTATAGTTATGCTGCTATAGGCTTAGACTACTGGAGGACATCAGGGTCTATTTCTCTCACTCTGCCGAGTTCTCCTACTGTTCTCCGATTTGCATTGCTTGTTGTCATTTCATCTTTTACCTTTTTGTTCTCTGTAATTATTTTTTTGTTCATAGTAGGTACACCTGGTCTGGCGTTCTGTTTGCCGTGACATCATCCAGGGAAGACAGATAATCCACTATTACCATATAACAGAAAAGTGTGCTTTTTTTCCCGCTAAAGGGAAGTTTTCCTTTCCACTGTTGCTTCATTCTTGCTCAGTATGAGGGATTGCTGCAAAGTCATCGACAATGCAGAAGACCGTCCACTGTGGCTCTATGCTCTTTCAGGAGGATTGAATGCTGCTCGTCATGACCTGATGCAATCTGCTGGGTTTCCTTAGATCGGAAACTTTTTGGCCAATCTCTATAATTTGATTGAATTTGACAGAGCTTTGAGATGCTATGTGCTGTGAATTGGCGCTATATAAATAAAAATTAATTGTGGAATTCTTTCTCTCGCAAGAGAGAAAGCTTAAATTTAAGCTTTATAACAATACAAAAGACTAAAAATAATGAATATATAATTAGCTGCTCTTCCGACTGAATGTGCGCTCCAGATGCAGGGGAAATAAATTCTGTTTTCTGTTTGGCAAAACAGTAGTCAAGATAGCACTTTAAGTTTTAATGTCCACTATGGATTTACCCCCTCACTAACATATGTTGTAAACAGGCATTTGCTGTTTTTAAAGTAATTGAGAATTTGGGGAAAGATTTAAGTTTATCTGTATTTGATGTAACTTTATGAACTCGTTTTGTTCTCACCACTCTTTTTCTTTAAGGTCACCTGGTCAGGTGTTGCCATGGAAGCGCGCCCATGAGCAGTACTAATAAGGACGTGGTGTTGTCAATCAGCCTCATCCAAAAATTCATTTTGATTGAGATGGAGGCCAGATGTTTTGAGTTTTGTCTAGGATTTGGAGTATTGTTTTGATGAAGTTGAATGTAAATTGTTTTTTTGTTTTTCCTCTAGAGGTTTTAATTTAGTTTGGTCCTTAAATAGAAATTGTAAATGTTGTAAAGGTTTTCACCCCTGTTTCTTTTTAGTTGGTACAGGCTGGTGCTTTAAAAGCTGGGTTGTTTCAATGTGGGAGTGTCTGTTTTTTTTTTTTTTGGTTGTCCTGCACTGTTGGAGAAAGTGGAATCCCTGCTCCTCTGCTGTATAATGTAAGGTTTGTCTTTTCACATTTTTTGCAAATCTCTATAAAAAAAGAAACGGAGCTCTACAATTTTTGGACAGTCTGATTTTTTTTCCTTTTTTGTGTGTTTTCTGCACTATACCGGTCATTTTGAAGTCCCTAAGGTTTTTGCTTTGCCCTGCAAATCCTTACAATGCACCTTTGATTCAGTCATGTCATTTATTTTTTGTAATTGCTTAATTTAGTGAGCCAGTGTATGCCACCATTGTCCTATTTGCCTGGTACAGGCAAATATATTCATCTGAAGCCCTATATAAATTCTGTCGTTCTGGTAACTTTGCTGAATATTGTTCTTCTGCTCTAGCAGCAGAAAATAGAAAATAGGCTCAGTTTTAGCCGATTTTTAACACCACAGGTGCATGACTACTCCTTGTCCAGCATGGTTTTTCCCAGCTCTGCAGTCATTTATTTTTCCTGATTATTGTTTAAATCGTTTGTGTTTCTAAGTTACTCTTTGCTAAATGTCAATGCGATTTACTGTACACGTATGGCCAAAAGTGAGAATGATTCAAATGTTAATATATACAAAGTCTACTGCTTCAGGTTTTATAATGGCAATTTGCATATACTCCAGAATGTATAAAAAGTGATCAGCGTAACAGCAATTAATTGCAAAGTCAATATTTGCCAAGAAAATTAACTTTATCCCCCAAAACACATTTCAACGTCATTGCAGCCCTGCCTTAAAAGGACCAGCTTACATCGTTTAAGTGATTGCTCCATTAACACATGTGTGGGTGGTGATGAGGACAGGGCTGGAGAGCAATCTGTAATGATTAAGTAAGAATGACACCACTGGACACTTTAAAAAGAGGCTGGTGCTTGGCAGGCATGGACTGGCAATCGGGCGTACCGGGCATTTTCCCGGTGGGCCGACGTGCTGTTTGGGCCGGCAGACCCGACATGTATATTAATAATATGTATTATTATTATTATTATTATTTTATATATCTGCCTCGTTATATTTGCATAATGCATGAAGAAAAATAAAATCAGCAGCGCAAGAGTCTGTTCCGATCATCCGGCCCTTACCACAGGCTACTGCAGCCCATTGGTTATCATCCCTGACAGTCTAAAGGGCTAGGCCAATCATAAAGTAGAAAAACACCTTCACGCTCCATGTGGAACTTTGTGCAGCGGTGTTCACAGTAGAAACGGATAAGAAACGCAAGGGAGGCGCAGAGAAACTGCATAAAAAAAAAGAAACGAGTTCTTCAAACGGATGCTGCGAAATGTGTCAAACTGACTGACATGTTTCCAACAGCAGGCCCTTCATCTGCTCCGGTGTCTGATGTAAAATATGGTGGTGGTGGTGGTGGTTGTAGTCAGTGACGTGCGGTAGGGTTCATAGCTGGTGAGGCACTGACGTCATCAGTCAGATTTACAAATATATACACTCTACAGAGTAGACTCGTTGCAAAGTGCTGAAGGAGACTGATTGAGCCAAATAAATTCACCAAGATACATGGAAAAATATTGGTTCTTTGATGAAAAAAAATGTGTCATTTCATTGGTAACAGTTTATGAGTTATGATGGATTTCTGCATTTGTAACACATTCTAAAACTATAACCCACATTACGCCCATTTTATCACAAAAACAAAACATTAATAAGTATCGCTGTCTTACCTCTACTTATAATTTAAGTCCTTGCGGCGCTCTTTCTGAACGAAAATATCATCATTTTCCGGTAAAAGTTCTCTTTATCTTCTTCAGTTTTAAAAGTCTCTCAGTCTCAATGGAGCTCACTGCCAGGGAGGAAAGCCTTCCCTGATCAGTCCTGTTCCAGCTGTATGTTTAGAGTCTTTTTAGTGCTTTACTTGTTTAGCAAAACTCGCTAATAAAACATCAATGACTTGTTTTGACTCTACTATTTGGGGATCACGAGCGGTGCCCCTTGAGCGCCCCCTGCCTAGCAGCCAAGGAACTGCCGGCCTCACCTACAACCAGTTCTTTGCTGTTTATGATCGGCCAGCACCACGAAAACATGTTATCTGCACACAGTTTGATGACCAAAACACAATTCGTAATCCACATATATTAAATTGTGGAAAATCAGTTCATAACTGTTTGAACAATTGAATTTATGATCTAGAGACAGGAAGATGCATTCACAGAATGGAAGTCAGCGCAGTTAACATGGGATTGCGCAATCCCAGGGGAGGCCAAGCTCACTGCGGCCTCACCGGCTTCGCTATGAAGCGCCACCAAGGATTTACATGAAAAATAGCGAAAAGTCTGCGATTTTAAAGAAAATATGATCAAAAATTAGGAAATTAGATAAATAAAATACTTATTACAAATGACTGAGTAAATCAAAATTTATATTATGTTATTATATATTTTCTTTCATTCCATGATGACAAGTGAGGCATTTCTCTGGTTCATTTTGTCATTGGCATCCTTTTTTACACAGTGAGTGCACATTAGTCCAATGTTACCCAACAGTATCTGGAAGACTGAATAGATCTGATGAGCAACTTACAATAACTTCTTATAATGATGTAACGTGATAATATGTGTGATTGACCGTGACACCTCTCTTTCTCTCTCTCTGATCTAAGAATTGTTGCTGTGCTGTGGTGGAGTTTACATTTTACAGTGTTAATAAATTAAGATTTTGGAAGTATTTTAAGTGTCCACTCTCACTAATTTCCATTAACCTGGCCTCAAGGTATTGCACAGTTGGTATACACATTCAGTACACAAAAAAAATGTGGTGGGCCAGTCTAATCCAAAATGCCAGGGCCGATTTTTTTGTCCCAGTCCACCCCTGGTGCTTGGCATCATTGTTTCTCTTCTGTGAACCATGGTTATCTCTAAAGAAACACGTGCAGTCATCATTGCACTGCACAAAAAAGGCCTAACAGGAAAGAGAATCGCAGCTAGAAAGATTGCACCCGAGTCAATAATCTATCGCATCATCAAGAACTTCAAGGAGAGAGATTTCATCCATTGTTGCCAAAAAGGATCCAGGGCGCCAAAGAAAGACCAGCAAGCGCCAGGACCGTCTCTTAAAAGTGTTTCAGCTGCGGGATCGGGCTACCAGCAGTGCAGAGCTTGCTCAGGAATGGCAGCAGGCAGGTGTGAGTTCATCTGCACACACTGTGAGGCGGAGACTCTTGGAGCAAGGCCTGGTCTCAAGGAGGGCAGAAAAGAAGCCACTTCTCTCCAGGAAAAACATCAGGGACAGACGGATATTCTGCAAAAGGTACAGGAAGTGGACTGCTGAGGACTGGGGTAAAGTCATTTTCTCTGATGAATCGCCTTTCTGATTGTTTGGGACATCTGCAAAACAGCTTGTTCAGAGAAGACGAGGTGAGCGCTACCACCAGTCTTGTCTCATGCCAACTGTAAAGCATCCTGAAACCATTCATGTTTGGGATTGCTTCTCAGCCAAGGGAGTCGGCTCTCTCACAGTCTTACCTAAAAACACAGCCATGAATAAAGAATGGTACCAGAATGTCCTCCGAGAGAAACTTCTCCCAACCGTCCAAGAGCAGTTTGGTGATGAACAATGCCTTTTCCAGCATGATGGAGCACCTTGCCATAAAGCAAAGGTGATATCTAAATGGCTCAGGGAACAAAACAGAGATTTTGGGTCCATGGCCTGGAAACTCCCCTGATCTTAATCCTATTGAAAACTTGTGGTCAATCGTCAAGAGACGGGTGGAAAAACGAAAACCTAGGAATTCTGACAAAATGCAACCATTGATTGTGCAAGAATGGACTGCTATCAGTCAGGATTTGGTCCAGAAGTTGATTGAGAGCATGCCAGGGACAATTGCAGAGGTCCTGAAGAAGAGGGGTCAACACTGCAAATATTGACTTGCTGCATTAACTCATTCTGTCATTAAAAGCTTTTGTTACTCATAATATGATTGCAATTGTATTTCTGTACGTATGTGATGACATCTGACATACACACATGAAAACTAGAGAAAAGCAGATCATGCGAAAATATAATATTTTTGCTTTTGTATTTGTATATTATAATATACAAATACTTTTGGCCATGACTAGGGCTGGACGATAATTCAATAACAATATATATCGATCGATAGACGTGTGGTGCGATAGGAAAAATCAGGGTCGATGAAACTTCGATAGACAGTTTTCCTTCCTTTCTTTCAGCCTATCATATTAGGTGATGCTAAAGTCGCTACTTCCTCTCGACCAATCGTAATCGCGGACCCAGGCACGCCGTCACAAAGCGCCGCCCTCTCAAACCACAACACGTGAATATGTCGCAGCAAGGAGCGGCGGAGGAAACGGTCCCAAAACGGGGTTTTACTAGTTCGCCAGTCTGACAGAAATAAACCACAGTGATTTGTAAAACTTGCAAGGAACCGGTAAAAACAAAGTCTGGTAATGTAACCAACTTGTTTCATCACGTAAGCCGCTCACACCCGCAGCAGCGCGAGCCGTTTTAGCCCCGCGCCGCATCATCTTCGGAGAAATCTTACGGAGCTTCTTCCAAAACAAAGTAGGTATAGCAGCTAAACTGGGCCCCCTTCTTTGTGATAAAATGGTATTGGTATATTTATTTTGGTCATTTTACTGGTCTCTTTAGTTTATTCTTTGTCATTATTTAATAACATAACTCAGGTTTCTTTAGTTATTTTTCTTTAAAAAAAAATCTGTTAAAAAAGTTGGTTAAATAAAGATTTAATTGGAATTCTGTGGTTGTGTTCTTTATTAAAATTAAATCATTTAGCAATATCATAAAATGTCCAGGCAGAGCTGCACATAAAATATGGTTTTAAATATTTTCAATAATTATCTATATCGATCAATATGCATTTTTTTATCGATAAGCTTTTTTTCTATATCGTCCAGCCCAAGCCATGACTGTACTTGGTGTCTGTGGAGAATATAAGCGACTCGAGGCTTCACTCAAACTTTCATTTCTTCAATATAAACCTTCTTTGGTTAATATTGAAGGAATTCCTACACTACATCCAGAATCAACATTTCATTACTGTAGGTTTTTCAATATAGACCTATAAGGCATATGGAAAGTCCTAAATTGAATGAGATAAAGGTAATGACGAGGAGAACATCAAAACTCAAATCTCTGTCTTTGCAAATCATGAATTGTCAAATATACCAGTTGAAAAACTCAAATAACTGTTGATCCTGTTGATTTAGACACCCTGACAATGAATGTTTAGCCCCTCGATTTTAAAATGGACGGTGATTTTAAACTTGACAGTCAAAAAAGGACCTCAGTTAAGTCATTTTTATCATGCAAGGAATAAAGCAAAGGTAAAACCTATTCCTTCAAGGCAACAATATGGAAACACTACTCTAAGCCTTCATTTCACTATGGCTGGATTAGTGCAATTCTCTTCATCTCTAAATCGGTCAGTCCTCACTCAAATGTCTGCAGCTGGTTCAAATGCTGCTGCACACCTTTTAATGGAAAAACATAAAATAAAGCATACTACCCCATTCTGGCCTCCCTTCACTGGTTGCCTGTTTATCTTAGAGTTCAGTTTAAGGAACATCTGTTTGTTTTTAAGGATTTAAACAGCTTATTATTATTGTTGTTTTAAATTGTTAAGTCTTTACCCAAGTCATTTTATTAGATGTTATTTTGTTTTACCTCCTGTTAAAGTGCTCTTTACATAATGATGACAATGATGATGATTATGATCACAAGAAGCTTTTGCATCATCACCCAGAAGCTGGAAAGAAAAGACAAAAAGATTTTTCACACTTCACTTAGTAACTCAAAGAATTATTTTAAACTAAATATTTTAGGCTAAAATATGAATATGGTTTTTCTTCAATCCCACCGTTATGTTTAGTAATTTCTGCCAAAAGCTGCAGCATTTTGATTTAATCCATCTGAATGCAGTATTTGCAAGCCCTACTCTGATTGGACGGAAAGAAACCTGTCTGTGATTGGCTGGTGAGGTGTACAGTTTTTAAAGTCAGGAGCGCACAGACAGAATCCAGCGAGCGCACAGCTGGTATTGAGCGTGGAAGTAGCAGGTCACGGGCAGACACGGAACCAAGCACAAGCATAGTGGATTGAGAAGAGTTTATCAGTTCTCTTTCATAGCATTCGTTTCGTGTCTCACATTGGGAACGCCTTCAGCGTGACCTCATCAGAAGCTCCTTTTACATTACGCCAGCCAGGATTGGCTGGAAAATAAGCCTGTCAGTGTCAGAGAGGGCAGGGTCCCTCCCCCCCTATATAAGGGGCTGACACCACGCTGACAGTTATTCAAAAACCTCTTCTCGCAACGAGCAGAAGTTCCTAATTAGCTCTCTCTCTGATACTGTCCCGCTTTTTCTTGGAGCCTAGCTTAACTGTCCGTAGATCCGAGCGCAAGCTCGATCGCTGGGCGCTTTGCTCTGAGTTGGGTTCAGTATCACGGTGAAGCTATCCTGGTAGAAATACCATAACGCGAGTAGCAATACTCAAAGTCAACTACCGCCTCACGGTTGTACGTTGATCGGTTCAGAGTAGCAATACTCTCGAGCTACACCCCGGGTGGCCGAAATGCTGTCCCCATCCTAGCCACGCCTGGCTAGCCTAGCTGTCAAAAGCTAATTTTTGTGTAGCCTCACAACGAATCTCCCTGAAATAATGGAGACCGTTATATCCCCTGCGAAAGCGGAGGTGAGCCCAAAGGGACGGACTTGCCCGTGTGGCAATAAAATTTCGAGCTGGGATACCAACCTTTCATGTGTGGTATGTCTGGGTCTGAAACACACCCAGGCAGCCCTCGAGTCCACGGAGGAGTGCTCGCACTGTAGCCGGTTCTCCCTGAAGGTTCTCCGTCGCCGCTTGGCTTGTAAATCGACGATGTCCGCTAACGACCCGGTGATTGCTTCTACGGCATCCGCTCAAGAACCAGCCGACCAGGCTGTCTCCTTTTCCTCCGGTGCAGAAGCCGGACCAAGCTGGGGAGAAATCCTCGATGCCGTGGACCCACTTCAACAGGGAATGCCCGAGCTCGGTCTCACTTCAAGCCTGCTCGGCTTGCTGCCTGAAGGGGACGAGGAGCTCTCTGACTGGGAGTCGGAGCTGCCCTTCTCGGACAACGATGAGGACTATGACCCATCTCCCGCGCCCTCGCTGCGAGTTGCGAGTGCAAAACCCGCTCCCGTGGGCTTTGGCCAACCTGGTCAAGACGGGCCCTCATCGGAGCTGGATTTTGACTTGCACGACGTGTGCAAACGCGCCGCTGCAAAGCTTGAAATCCAGTGGCCAGAGGTCCAATCTGAAGCTCCCCGCTCCTGTTTCGATGGAAAAAGGCTGCCGAAGACCCGCAAAACGTCCAGACAGCTCCTACTGATTTTCCCGGAGCTCCTGGAAGAATTGGCCGTCTCCTGGCGCAGCAAGCCATTTAAGGAGAAGCACCCAGTGGCCGGCAGTTCGGTCCTGGATTGCGACAGGATGGAAAATAGCGGCCTCCGCCAAATACCACCCGTTGAGCCGGCCGTCGCAACGCACCTGCACCCGAAAACCTCCATGTCAGCCGGAGGCCCCGCCCTTCCATCAAGAGCGGACCGCTTTCAGTCGAGCCTGACTGATAAGTCCTACAGGGCAGCCGCGCTCTCAGTCCGCGCTCTGAATACGTCGTCTCTGCTGATGGCCTATCAAGCAGAGTTGGAAGAGCAAATGACTGCCGCTCCAGACGCTGCGCTTTGGGAGGAGGTGTGCGTCATTACCGATCACTGCCTGCACCTTCATAAGGTAGCGATCCAAGCGTTGGGCAGATCCATGGGACTCATGGTTCTGCAGGAGAGAGCCAGGTGGCTGAACCTCACAACTCTGGTGACTAAGGAGAAGGAGGACCTCCTGGACACACCCATATCACCCCAAGGGCTGTTCGGAGAGGTGGTAACCTCGATGCAAAAGAGGTGGGAGGAGAAGAAAAGGGACAACGAAGCCCTAAAGCTGTGCCTTCCCAGACGCATGTTTGCCACTGGGACTGCGGCCCCGGCCCCCCAGCACCAGACCTTTGCCCAGGCAGCAGCCCGCTTTCCTCCTGCTTTCATGATCCCAAAGCTCCCAAAGGCTCAAGGAGCTTCGCAAGGCGCGCAGAAGACGCCTGCCCCCAAGGCTCACTGGCAGAAAAAGCCTGAAGGTCCTCGCACAGACCAACCACCCCCCACCTCCACCACGGTGGTAAGGAGGAGGAAGCGACCGGCCTAACACCTGCCCTGATGGAAAGAGCGAGGAGGGGTCACTCTCCTCCGTGGCTCCGTTCCTGAGCCTGTTCAAAGAGTTCAACCAAACACAGCGTGTGGTCGAGAGGACGTTCCATCCCGCTTATCGCGCCAAGAAGTCCAAAGACTCTGTTCAGGGCAGGGGTATCCAGAGCGAACCCCAATTATGTGTCACAAGCACATCTTCATGCTCTGAAGAAATAAATGCTTGCAGACTGGCGCATCCAGGTCTAGAACCAAGGGCGCAGTCAAAAATGTTGAAAAACAAACAAAATTTCACTTGGGGATCTGGTCCCTTCTTTTTCGGAGGAAGTGAGACTTATCCCAGCGTGAATAGCCCTGCAGCGCACCTGACGCCTTGCGCATGCGCAGTGCAGTACGGGGTTGTTTACGACCCTACACCCAAAGAGGGAGCTCTCGGCTCGCCATCAGACTGGCCAGTCAGCCAGCTGACAGTGAAAATCCACCGTTGGGCGAAATGCACAAACTCAGAGTGGATTTTGAGAACTCTCAGGAGGGGATACAGACTGCAATTCACTGCAGTTCCCCCAGGTTTCAGAGGAATAATTCGATAACGGGCAGAGGGACAAGCCGCTCGGTTCCTGCAGGACGAGATTTCCTCGTTATTGGAAAAGAGAGCGATACGACTGGTTCAACCAGAACACAGCAGCGAAGGTTTTTATTCACGTTATTTCCTCGTGCCGAAGAAAGGCGGCCGAGGAATGCGTGCAATTTTAGACCTCAGAGCGTTGAACAAGCATCTGAGAAAATACAAATTCAAGATGCTGACACATGCTTCTCTGCTACGCTTCCTGCGTCCAGGCGATTGGTTTACATCAATCAACCTCAAGGATGCTTATTTTCACATCCCCATTTACCCTCCACACAGAAAATACCTGAGATTTGCTTTTCGAGGGAATTCTTACGAATACCTTGTCCTCCCTTTCGGACTCTCTCTGAGCCCGAGGGTGTTTGTGAAGTGCACAGAGACAGCGGTGGGTCCACTCAGGAGGCGAGGAATACGTGTGGCAACTTACATAGACGACTGGCTGATTGCCTCGTCGTCCCACCAGGAAGCTACACAACACACAGCTGTGATAAAACAGCACTTGATGGATCTGGGTTTCAAAATAAACCCGGAAAAGAGTTCTCTGCTGCCCTCTCAGAGAACATCCTTCATAGGTCTCTCTCTGAACTCAATCCATGCCACAGAAAGCCTAACGGAGGACAGGGTGAAAGCAATGGTCAACTGTCTGTCCAGGTTTCAAAGAGGAAACCTGGTATCATTCAGACTCTGCAGAAGACTGTTGGGACTGATGGTCGCAGCATTAGTGGTAATCCCTCTGGGACGTCTCCACATGAGAGGAATCCAGCGATGGGTAGCCTCTCAGAGGTTAAAGCCACATACTCCTCAGCACATGCTGAGAGTTACCGCAGCCTGCACAGCAGCGCTGCGCCCATGGCGGAACAGAGATGCACTGACTCAGGGGGTCCCAATGGGAGTCGTGCAGAACAGAAAAGTTGTCACAACAGATGCCTCCTTGTCAGGCTGGGGAGGTATATGCGAACGCCAAATGGTGAATGGAACCTGGGGTCCAAAGATGCAGTTCAAGCACATAAATTACATGGAGCTCAAGGCTGTTCACCTAACGTTAAAACATTTTCTCCCCATTCTGAGAGCTCACCATGTGCTGATCAGATCAGACAACACAACAGTGGTGGCTTATATCAACAGGCAGGGGGGGCTAAGATCACTGAGGCTCCACACGCTGGCTCACAAACTAATAATTTGGAGCAGCAGACATTTTCTGTCTCTGAGGGCCACTCATGTCCCGGGAGTGTTGAACTGCGGAGCAGATCTTCTCTCCAGGGGGAATCCCACATACGCAGAGTGGAAGCTCCACCCAGAGGTGGCGAGGATGATTTGGCAGAGGTTCGGTCAACCATCCGTGGACCTTTTTGCTTCTCAAGAGAACAATCAGTGTCCCATGTTCTTCTCCCTGCACGATCGGAATTCACCTCTTGGGGTAGATGCACTAGCCCACCCCTGGCCTCGCACTCTGCTGTATGAGTTTCCCCCTATAGCTCTCATTTCACCTACACTAGCCAGGGTACGAGCAGAGAGTCTGACGATGATCCTCATTGCACCCAATTGGCCAGCGAAACATTGGTTAGCAGAGATAACACAGCTCCTCTGGCAGGAGCCGTGGCCGCTTCCTGCACGCAGGGATCTGCTGTCTCAGGCACGGGGACAGATTTTTCACCCCCACCCAGAAAGACTGGCTCTATGGGCTTGGCCCGTGAGTGGTTTAACCTACAGTCCGTAGGGCTCCCACAAAATATTATCGAGACGATACAGGATGCTAGAGCTCCTGCAACACGCTCTCTGTACGGGTACAAATGGTTGGTTTTTGAAAAATGGTGCTCGGAAACGCAAGAAATACCTTTTCAGTGTTCCGTGGCTGTGATTCTAACCTTCCTACAGAACCTGATTGATAAAGGAAAAGCTTTTTCCACTATTAAGGTCTATCTAGCAGCAATTTCAGCCTGCCACGTAGGCTTTGAGGGGAGAACGGTCGGCCAACACCCCTTGGTCTGCCGCTTCATGCGGGGAGCTCGCAGGAAGCTCCCTGTTTCCAGACCCATCGCTCCATCGTGGGATCTACCCTTGGTGTTGGATGCTCTCACAACCACACCCTTTCAACCAATGGATCAGGTGGAACTAAAGATAGTAGCTCTAAAAACAGCACTTCTAATAGCACTGGTGTCTACAAAGCGCGTGGGTGAAATTCACGCTTTATCAGTGCATCCATCATGCATGAAATTCTCTCCAAACGGGACCAAAGTAGTTTTACTTCCCAACCCAGCTTTTGAGCCTAAAGTGTTGGGGTCATACTCTCCCATTGAGTTGATGGCTTTTCATCCAAACATGGCAAAATCCTTCATCATCCTTACCGTTGACAGGCTGCAGCCATGTCCCGAATTCCTCGTTTTCCATCCACTTTTGTTGAAATTTGCATTTTCCCCTTTCTCCAGCTCTTTCTCCGCCTCGAGCTCCTTTTCCGAACATTGTAAAAACATACGATCAACCGGAAGCAGTTCCGCGCAAACACGCGGAATCAGTTATATCTGATAATATATCTGACGAAACTGTTTTTATGACTGTATTTTTTAAATCTTTTTTAAAAGGCATTTTAATGCCACAGATAATCACATTTAATGACTTTTAATGCCAATTAAGGACTTCGTTTTAAAAAAATTCATTTAATGACTTTTAATGCCCCGCGGAAACCCTGAGAAACAAAGTAGTAAGTAATAAAATAAATAAAACACTAATACAGTGCTGCACAGTAGTATTCCCACAAATGGGGTGCTACTCCACCCTGTTCCCTTGATAAAAGCAACTTCGAGTATTTTATTCTCTGCCTCTTGCCATTCCAGATAAATCTGGAGATAATCATGTCCAGTATTTAAATGTCTCTGGAGGGATTTTAACTGGAAGGGCCTGGAAAAGGGATAACAACTTGGGACAGATGTTCATTTTTATAATGGAAATTCTTGGATTTAGATCTAATGCAGGATCTGTCCATCTGTTTAAGTCCTGTCAAATATGAAAGTTAATAGTGTCATAATCAGCATTATAATTATTATTACGTTTTTTAGTTATTATTATGACAAGATATTTTATCTTAAATTTGGTTCTGATCTCTTCAGATGGATTGCAATTAAATGATAACACCTAGTGCTGTCAAACGATTAAAAATCTTAATCGCGATTAATCGCATAATGTCGATAGTTAACTCGAGATTAATCGCAATTAATCGCATATTTTATCCTTTTATTTCTGAAAGTGTAATAGCCTGTTTGGGCATTTTAATATGCAATTTTGCAATAAATGACACTAATAAAATACATGCTTGTACAAAACATATTTTTATGTTATTTTTCAAGCACTTTTCAGAATTGGAATGAAAACATCCTGGTGCCAAATGTTAAACTCTGGACTATAATGGCTAAATGACTAATCATGACGCCCTGATGTTTACACAATGTGTAAACAAATGTTTAAATAAATACCTGTTTTCATGCCGATATATATTTTTTGCCTCTTAAACAAAGCTAGACATGGTATTATGCATAAACATATAAATTTATAAAAATTGTACATTTCAATAAAGTCATAAGTTTTGTTCATTTCTTCACTCTCTTTCTCTCACACATCTAATTCTGAGCTTTCACACCAACAACAATAATTTCTTTGAATATTTTTGCTTGCTGTTTATATCCATATTCATAGAGTTTAAGCCTGGAAAAAGGTTTTAAATCTCCAGGTCATTCCAGTCTTACACTTTGCTTGCAACTGGGCAGGAGCTTAATACCCTGAAAGAGACTGTTTAGCAACTGTTTAGTAACTCCAGGTCCTTCGTTTGGCAACATAATTCAGCCTTAGTTTGTCAAATACAGAGAAAACAAATTAATAAGGATTAAAGTACGGTTTATGGGTTGGGTTTCTGCAATTTTATCAACGTGTAAAAGCTCATCTTCAGAACCAATGTCTGATAAAATGGTGATCTGCACCATGTAATCTACTTTCAGCAGTTATCACCGGTTATTGCACTGTGAACTGCAGAAAATACGGGCAGAGTTGCTCTCTCTGCCTTTACTACCGTCGGCCCCTATGGCGGAGGGATATTTCAGCTGGATACAAAGTGTGGGCAGTGCAGGCAGGTCTCATAATAACCGCTGTTTCGTCACTTATTTTAGAGTTTTGATAACATTAATTGATGATTAGTGCGTTTAATGCAATGGGACATTATCCAACTAGTCCACAGATTTTCCTCTGTAGGGTCCAGGTATCGCCTCACAGTACCAGCAGTGACATTGACCTGGGCCAAACTATTGAAGAGCAGTCTAAACAAAATCAGGGAAAATGTCTGAGGCCTCCACTAGTAGAACTGTTCTTGTTTTTGGGGTTGTCTCATTGTTGCCCTTTTAGTTCATTTGTTGTTAAATTCATTAACACCATACTAGCCGACACTGATTATCCCGATCAACAATCCCCCTTACTACTGAACTGACCAGATTAATATTCCACAAATTGAATTTACTTCATGTTAGGCACAGATAAAATTTTTATTGATAAGTGGCTTCCAACCACTCATAAGGTTAAGATCACAGAAAAACACAGTAGGATCTCAGGGGATTCTTACTTCCATAGATGGGCACTGATGTGCTGCTCCAGCATGCTGCTGAGAGCTGATCTCACATGGTGAAGCCTTCTGTCAAACGTGTATATCCCGTGACCCAATGAATAGCTCCCGAATGAACAGACCTGAAGAGAGATGATTTGCTGTTAAAACACTTGACCCCACTTCAAAGTCTCGGTCAATATCAGCAACTATTGCTGAATGCATAGATTTTATGTAAGGCACTGCCTAAAGCAGAAAGAATGGTTTGAAATAAATTATTTGCTAGGTGTGAAATAAATTATTTCAATCTATACCAGAAACTAAAGAATAATCTGGATCAGGACATCTTAATTAATATAGGCTACGAAGATACACACTAGAGTTTGGCATTCTTTTCACATGCTCAGGAAGTCTCTAATATGCTTTCAGATGCAAAAACTTCAAGATCTAATGTGCCGTTTTAAATATTTAAAAGATAAACAATACAATAAAACAAACCAGTTCCCATGTTCACATAGATTCAGAATCTTCGCCTAAAAATTCCTATCTAGGAGTTTTAGTTTCAGAGCGATTAGGACGCTGCTGAGAGCGACTGAGTAAGGAGATGACAGACATTTCTTTCTTAGTGAGGTTGGCCCAGTTGCTAGGTGTGATGCTGTCTTTTAAGAGCTGTGATTGGTTGATAGTACAAGAAAAAAAAAAACGGGAAAAAAAACACTAATGCACACCTAGTAATACAAGGAAAGAAATTAACCAATTAGACTGGATGAAGAAATGTGTGTCATGATGATGAAACTATTTACATCCACATTATTTTGATTTGCTTATTTTTTTTACTCGCCAGTCATTTTACTACTTTATCTATATTAATGCAAACTCACTCATCAGCATTTTACTGACTGCCTGCTTGTATAAAGCGGTTGGATTTGGCAAAATGACCGACATAAAATGGAGAAAAATGGTGGGGGAAAAAAATCAGCAGCGCTGCCCAGCGCACAGTTCTCAGAGGAGAATAGAGGAGTGCTTTAAAGTAAATTGGTCCCTGGATCAAGGTGTAAATACCTGGACTTTTACGCGTATTGTCGCAGATCAATGCATCACTTTCTCTGCTTTTACAAACCGGCCTGGTGAGAAGCGCTCCGTGCGCAATCAAAAGTGTGTAGATGGCATCACACAAGCAAACTTCTAGATACCTTTTAGGCTACTGAAATGATCATGCAATACAGAAAATACATCATCACCCCTTTTATATATAGTCATGGCCAAAAGTATTGAGAATGACAAATGTTATATTTTCACATGATCTGCTGCCCTCTGGTTTTCATGTATGTATGTCAGATATTGTCATCACATACGTACAGAAATACAATTGCAATCATATTATGAGTAACAAAAGCTTTTAATGACAGAATGAGTTAATGCAGCAAGTCAATATTTGCAGTGTTGACCCCTCTTCTTCAGGACCTCTGCAATTGTCCCTGGCATGCTCTCAATCAACTTCTGGACCAAATCCTGACTGATAGCAGTCCATTCTTGCACAATCAATGGTTGCATTTTGTCAGAATTCCTAGGTTTTCGTTTTTCCACCCGTCTCTTGACGATTGACCACAAGTTTTCATCAGGATTAAGATCAGGGGAGTTTCCAGGCCATGGACCCAAAATCTCTATGTTTTGTTCCCTGAGCCAGTTAGATATCACCTTTGCTTTATGGCAAGGTGCTCCATCATGCTGGAAAACGCATTGTTCATCACCAAACTGCTCTTGGACGGTTGGGAGAAGTTGCTCTCGGAGGACATTCTGGTACCATTCTTTATTCATGGCTGTGTTTTTAGGTAAGACTGTGAGAGAGCCAACTCCCTTGGCTGAGAAGCAACCCCACACATGAATGGTTTCAGGATGCTTTACAGTTGGCATGAGACAAGACTGGTGGTAGCGCTCACCTCGTCTTCTCTGAACAAGCTGTTTTGCAGAAGTCCCAAACAATCGGAAAGGGGATTCATCAGAGAAAATTACTTTACCCCAGTCCTCAGCAGTCCACTTCCTGTACCTTTTGCAGAATATCAGTCTGTCCCTGATGTTTTTCCTGGAGAGAAGTGGCTTCTTTTCTGCCCTCCTTGAGACCAGTCCTTGCTCCAAGAGTCTCTGCCTCACAGTGTGTGCAGATGAACTCACACCTGCCTGCTGCCATTCCTGAGCAAGCTCTGCACTGCTGGTAGCCCGATCCCGCAGCTGAAACACTTTTAAGAGACGGTCCTGGCGCTTGCTGGTCTTTCTTTGGCGCCCTGGAGCCTTATTAGCAACAATGGATGAAATCTCTCTCCTTGAAGTTCTTGATGATGCGATAGATTGTTGACTGAGGTGCAATCTTTCTAGCTGCGATTCTCTTTCCTGTTAGGCCATTTTTGTGCAGTGCAATGATGACTGCACGTGTTTCTTTAAAGATAACCATGGTTCACAGAAGAGAAACAATGATGCCAAGCACCAGCCTCTTTTTAAAGTGTCCAGTGGTGTCATTCTTATTTAATCATGACAGATTGATCGTTATAAATACTGAAGCAGTAGACTTTGTAAATATTAACATGTGAATCATTCTCAATACTTTTGGCCTTGACTGTATATTCATGATCATTCAATATTTTGTAATATTTTTTTATCCTCAATAAAATGACGTTACTAGAGCGACAACTTTAACCTGTCGGGCTGCTAAAACTAATTAATTTCCCTCTATGATGATGATAAAGTTTATCTCATCTACAAATTAATAATTGTATTATTGTTAAATAAGAAATGTATGTGCTCATTTCCTCCACTGTTTAGACGGTGGATCAGCCAATCGGTTCTCTCTGTTTCCACCATCTTCCCTGCTTAAGACACTCTCAGGCTCGCTAAAAGTCCTCCTCACCATTAACACTTGTTCACTTCAGGGTGCTCTTCAAGGAGCAACATCTAAAAAATAGTGAAATCTAAAAAACTGGATTCTTTTAGATAGAAAGAACTAAAAAATAGTTTTGTGAAGAACTAAAGGTATCTTTTTAGATCGTCTATGGTTAACGTTACACACCATCTCTCTTTGTTGTTCTCTAATCTCATACATAATTTACATAGCCAGGCCGGCCACGCATAGGTGAACAGCTGCCACTCAAGGCGTACCCACTCCCTACCCATAAAATGCCACCACCTGGCACAAAATGGTGGAGAGCACTCCAGTCATATCAAAACGTCCTCTTGCTAACAGCATTATAAAGTTTTGAGTTTCTTCTTCACTAGGCATGTTCCTCTGAAAGGTGATGCTGTTCTGCTGTGTATTTATCATTTTTAAATATGCTCATATGAGCCAATGGGTGAGAAGGGGAAATGGGTGCCCAGTGCTGGAGCAGAGATAGTGAGAAGCATGGCTTGATACATGTCTTGTTTTGGTCTACAGACAGTGCTCAAGGTCCAGATATCCCTTATTGCTCCTTTAAAACTTAATATTTTTTGTGAACAACTTTTATTTTAAAGAGGTAAAATTCTAAGAATTGTAAGATTTCTCCTCTTAGGATTCTTTGAGAATACGGACACAGGTTATAAAAAAAAATGTCCTCCCGTCTCTACAAAGATCAAATGAGTAGCTGTTTTAGCTAGAAATCCATGCTCGGCTTTTCTGCAGTTCCGAAGCTTTACCGCTATGGGTCTGGGATGTGCAGTAGATGATGGGAAGTCTGACAGTTCCTCAGGTGCTTCTGCCTCACTGTCATCACTGGAGATGTGTCCATGGACCAGAGGTGAAGGGGCTTGGAGGCCAGTCTCATCCTGCCATTGTTTCTCCTCTTCTGGGGTGAACTCTGACACTGCCATGGAGCGACTGGAAAACAGTCAGTCATTTGGTTTAAAAGTACATCCAACAAATGAGCTTTAAAATAAATACTTAAAACCCATCTCAGTAATAGCCCTGCAGCAGCATTCATTTTCTATGTTTTTATCTTTGTTATTTAGCAACTTCACAGGTGGCTCACCAAACACTTTGAGATTCCTATTTCAAAGAGGCAGTCTGAGGATTAACAGGTTGTGGAATTTGTAATCCACTCCAACAAAGAAACTGCCGAGCTTTTCTTCTTGTAATGTTCAAGTCCAACAATTTTCCTGATTATCCAACAATTCTTTGTAAAGATGATCTATATATTGGAATTATGTCCCACTGCTAACTTACACTGTGAAATGATTACAACAGCTCGTTGGTGCATGTCACACTGTGGACCAACAGGCTAAGAGAAAAATGAAATGGTGATCTCACTCATTGAGACTAGGACTAAAACTTAAATGTAAATAAAAGATGCTGGATCATTAGCTGTAGTAATCTCCCAAACCTGAAAGCAGGAAGGCTGGCCAGAGGTCTCCTGCAGTGTGGAACACCAGCCTGCTCCCTTGGGGCCTCCGGACTGGGGGACCCTCCAGTAGAGAAGGCTCCATCTAAGGCTTGGGTCCCCTTCTCTCGAACCTTCATTTTAAGTTCTGCTACTAGCTGGTCAAAGTTCTTGCTGCGACCCACCACCTTCCGGCGCTGGTGGATGGAATGGATCTAAGGAGAATAAGTGAGAACTTATTATTGTGGATCAGACCTGTCCAATGTTTATATCCCAAAACACACCACAGAGCTGGCTTTAAAAATAAGATAAAAGGCATGCTGGGAAACTGCTGTTTGTGAAACAAAGTGCAGCTCAGTTAGATGATCAGTTTTTTATGTCACTTTTATTTCCTACTTAGGAACTAGATGATGGCACAAAGCTTGTAACTTGAGGTTTCTGCTCACTAGGAAAGCAAAAGTGTCATTAAAAACTTGCCAGTAAACACTTTCCTTCAGTAGACTGTTTTCATGGTTACTGGCTAAACATTTTTTTTTAAAATTTAATTTCAGTCCTAAATACTCATCTAGCCATCCTAGAATCAAGAATCTTTTGTTGTCACCGCGTGATACTGTTGAGATTCTTTTTTCGAGACAGACCGCAGCTTAGGATTCACACAAACAGTTTGTACAGGTGGACACAACAGAGACATTTTTTTAAACAGGAATTAGAGGCTCAAGCGTGCTAAACAGTTTTTATGGTCTGCTAGGACTAATACAGAGTTCCAAAAGTCAAAGTTGTTTTTTAAAATATGATTTAATGTGTTGCATAAATTAATCATGCAAAGCTTCTCTGATGATCTATTCATGCCAGCAATGGATAAATAAGACAATCCCCCCCTGAAATGCAGAGATCAGTACCACAGATATGGTAGTTTGACAAAAGACTTCAAGTCTCATATTTTCACCATGAAAAACTGTAGAATTTTTTCATAAAGTTCTACAGAAGCTGTAAAGGCAAATGAGTTGCAAGGATTTAAAGCAGAGTGTGGCTGTCAGAAACAAATATTTTAGTAATCAGGTACTTTTTAGTAATTTATCCGACAATAAATCGAGTAATCTGATAAAACAAATTGGCAGATTCTGCAGATTTATCACTTAATTATAAGCCTAATTTATGAGCAATAGTAATAAATGAAAACATGCAAATAGTTCAGTTCCTTTTTTCAATAATAAGGATGGCTCTACAGCTAAAAAAAAAAAGTTCTAACATCAATCTGTTAAAAGCTCAGCCCTTTCTGGTTGACCTAACATCAATACAGTGCAGATGCCTCAGTAGTGAAAATGCTCACAAACAAAAATGTTTCAATCTAGATTGCATTTTGCATTCAGTTTTTTTTTTACATTAAAAAGCATAATTCTATTTATTAATTCTATTTCTGAAGTTCTTCGCCAAGGCGGTAGGACATAAAGAGGTTTTCACAAGTGATGTTATGACCTTGCAGCCCTTCACTCATCTCCAGCACCACACACATCCCCTGATTCTTCTCAGCTTTTCCTCCAGGTAGCTTTCCAGTATATACTTGCATATTCCATGCATAGCTGGATTTTGCATCACAGGCTGCCCATACTTTGATGCCGTACTTGGCAGGCTCGTTGGGCATGTACTGTCGGAAAGGACAGCGCCCCCTGAATGGAACAAGATGCTCATCTACAAAAACATAGAGACCAGGATTGTACAACAAAAGTCAAATCTCAACCCATTTATCCCACACATCTCTGAATGCAGCTAGTTTGTCTCTTTCATGTCGACCAGCTCTTGTATCGCGGTTGTCAAAGCGGATCACACGAGATATCATGTGGAATGTCTCCAAGGACATTGTTGCACAAAAGATTGGCCTTCCATTCTCTTCATTCCATAGACTTGCAGTTGCTTCTCCCTTTGACCTGTACACTCCAGCTAATAACAGGACTCCTATGTAAGCATTCAAGTCAGTCCGATCCAGTGGCTTCCATTTCTTTTGAAACACATGTCTCCCCTCCAAGTTGGTCATTTCCAGTATAATCCTTTCTATTGGTCGGGATACGAAGAGCTGAAATGCTGACTGAATCTCATCAATTTGTGTGATGGCAAATCTTGTAGGACCAGGAGTCAATTTTATTACATTAGTTGATGACAGTTTGCCTCAACTCTGGTGTGGTGATGTTGACCATTTTATATTACCGTCCTTAGATGTCCATGTCACCTCTCTGGAAGATGATTGCCGCATTTCTGGGTTTTCATCTGTTGGGGGGACAATGGCAGACTAGTCCTCTGAATCGTCCTCATCGTAGGAAAACTGATCATCTAGATCAACAATAACATTGTCTTCTGATTCTGAAAGATTCTCTGTCTCAGAAACCGCTTCCTCCACATCACTATCCCAGTTCAAAATTTGTGATAAAGCCTCCTCAGCTGTAATCCTTCGGGAGCTCATTTTTGATGAGTTTGGAATAAAGATGACGTGAGAGCA